>NW_027471029.1:0-29945 GCF_051020765.1 Lasioglossum baleicum
CATTATTCGACGTCGGTTATCGGGGCCAGCGACGCCAGTTCCTCCTAAGCGTGCACTTGTACGTTTTAACGCGGCGCCATTACCGGTCCCGGAGAAACGTGGCAGGGATCGTGGGTCAGCGGGAGGCGGCTGTCGCTGTCTGGTTGATGGGATCGGCCGCGAGATCGGTGGTCGGGATCGTTGGTCGGGACCAGAGCGAGAGGTGCCGCGGCTCGTTGCGTGTACGTGTCAAACGGTCGAAACGATGTAACAGGTTTAACTTAATTTCGCGAAAATATCGCGTCGGTTTATCTGAGTGTGCCAGCGGCATTCTCGACGCCGGTGCTGCGGCGGCTGCGCCGATTGCACGGTATTAAAACGGTGGGCGAGCAAACGGTTCTCTCCGCGGTCGGGTTGATTTAAGTAAAACCACGTATCGCGGTCTTCATCTCGGTGTGACTTACGCTAATTGGCTTCTGAACGGTCCGATGGAAATTTATGGTAATACGCCGGCTCGCCCGCGAGCACACTAACGATACCAACGCGCGCGCTACTCCCTGTCGCTACTCTCGCGCGCCAAGCTTCCGTCGTCGTCGGCGGCTCGGGCTCTGCTCCACTGCGTACCGAGTGCGTCGTCCCTGATAACAGTGCTAGGCTAAATAAACCAGCGAGATATGACGATCCGCGACGGTATGCGGCCGCGAAAACTCGTCCGTCTTGGACTAACTACGCCGGTAGAAGCGTTATCGAAAATTCTATCTTTCCCTTTGCCGATCCTTCCACCATTCGATCCGAAATTGTCAAACTCGCAAGAACACGCGTGGTTCAGTTAAATCAAAAGGCAAAGGAGAAGCGATCCGTTCTTCATTCGGATCCTCGTGTCACGACGAAACGTTTCCCAAGGGTATAAGGCTCGAGAAGACGCGAGAGGCTTTTAGAATAGGTATCGGACAGAAAGTGGATCGAGGAATCTCTTGGGGAACCTAGTTCAAGCTGAACTAGGTTGATGAGATCGAGCAGCGTAGGATCGTATAAGGTCCGTGGATCGGCCGAGTGACGAGTCGAGAAAACGCATTTTCAGTCTACTTGTCCATCCGAGCCGAGAACCGTTTTCGAAACCGTGGCCGAAAAGCAGAGAATCGCCGGCGAGTAGGCCCGTGCCTCTGACAGCCGATCAGCGAGGCTTTCTCCAAAGAAAGAAATCAAACGGACGCCGTTCCAGCGACTCGAACACCCGTGACACGGTATCGAAAACGACGATTGCGAGCAAGAAACGCGTCGGGGAGAAAACGATCCTCTCCTCTTGACACGAAAACACCGATCGATCGATCCTCGCGGTGTCTCTTGGACGAAGATCGACTCCTCGTTTCGGAACGAGGTCCGAAAAGGATCTCGAAGGAGGGTCGCTGAGTCGTCGCTAACAAACGAGACGCAACCCGAAGCTAAGTAGGCGAGGAGCTTTCTATGCTCAGCCACCGGTGGAGAGATCATCGGCGGCTGGGAAATTGGCTCGCTGAACATCGCCGGGCTGTGGAATTATGCAGGACGCGGGAATGCGAGCGGTTTAAGTTTCCCGGAGCGTTTGCAGCGGCGCAAAGTCGCGTGATCGGGCTGCGCACAGGTGCGAACTCGTGTAACGGACTACTAAAAACTAGATCCAACGGCCTGCGTCCCGCGGATCGTTATAACGGTCCGGCATAGAAATGCGTGTACGTACTCACGCGACCGGAGGGACATTTATATCGCGCTAATGACCGTTTCCAGCCGGACGGTACGTCACGCCGTGGCAAGAACGTGTTCCGTGGCTCAGGCCGAGGCCTGTCTTTACGAGCTTCGCCACGAAAATATCGGCCAGCCAATGCCACTTTTTCCAACCATTCCCGGCGAACCCCTCGCTGTTCAGCGATACGATCGAGATCGTTGGAAGCTGGTACGCTCGCAATTAGGAAGAGAACCCGTGTAATCGCGAGGAAAGCTCGATCGCGATCGCTCAATCCGGGAAATGGGAAATTGTTTCCTGCAAACGCGATTCCGTTTTTGCGCGCTGGATGAAGCAACTGCCGTTATCCTCTTTTTTCCACTAGTTTGATAATTGCGCGTTTACAATGCATCTAAACTTCCTCCTTGCTCTCGTGTATCCGTTAATTCCACTCGATGTGCAGAATAAAACTTCGTTTATTTTATTACAGGTTTCTCCCTCCGTGAACCAAGCTATTTACGACTCTCGACTTTGGATACTCGTTTTCGTTGCTATACTATTCGATCGAGCTTCGATTTTTGTTACAAAGATTCGCGTTGAAACTGCGAAATCGCGGTGGTGTTGTGCACGAAAATAATTGGAAAGTGGAAAATAGCGATGGGAGAAATTTGCGGTCTCGAGTGGATGGATCGGTGAGGATCGCGCTGGATCGATATCCCGTTTAACCAGGGAACGAGATGAATCGCGACCGGTGGACGAGGTACAGCTCCCGCGGAGCGATTCGCAAAGCGGCGCCTTGTGTCGAGGACGAAAGCTCGCGGCGGGAAGAGGCGGGAAGAGGCGGGAAGAGGCGGAGAGAGAAACGAGGTGGTTCTCTGTCCGTGGTCGGTCCCCGGGCAGGTTGACAGGCGCAACGGCAGCCGACATTCCTTCGTCAATCGGGTAAACCGGTTGCCATAAATTCGCGCGAACGAACGCGACTGTCCCGTGGCCCGTTTCAGCGTTTCTGCCGGCGATACCAGTATCCGCTTGCCAGAGTACTTTTTCTCCTAGTACGGCGGGGACGCTGGTTCTCGGTCCGCGACGCGTGAACGTCGATCGCCGGAATAAATCGCAAGCCGCCGCAAAAACCGTATTATTTTGCAACGAACTCGCCCGAGGCCCGTCGATTGCACGCTCAAGTAACCTTCGTTCCTTTCCTCTCCGTCTTTTTCTCCTCTTTTCTTTGTTATTTTGTTCCCCGTTTAATCCCGCTCGGCAGCGAATTAGCTCGAGTTTTTCCGCCAGATCTATCGTTCGCGATATCGACAGCTCGCGGGGAATTGCCGGGGCCCCGTAGTTGCGTCAGTGGATTTTTCCTCGGTTTTCACTCGATTTTCGACCGCGATCTCTTCGCCGCTGCTGTGGCAGCTTCGTTGTCAAGGATCGTTTGGCTTTTCGATTTCAGCGCACGAGAGGTTTACGAGTTTCCATTAATCCACGTCGTCGCTAAAGCGCCGAGACACTCGATCTTCGTGTTACCCCGCCGCTGTTAACTGGACACCTTTTTCCAGCGCTGATGAATATTCATCGGCAATTTATCACGCCGCAAAAATTCGGACCGTTTCGATCGAGTCCCGGTACCGATGTTCCAACTCCGCCGTTCCGTTCCATCGCCAGACACGGCCGTTATTCTCGTTCCGCCACTGGCCAACAATGCTGGTAGCGCATCTGTTCCCCGTTCGCTGTTCCCGCCCGGAAATTTCGTCAACCGGTCGCTGTCACGCCGGAAACGCCGCGACGATATTTACGCACCGCTCCGTGTACTCGCGCGAGTAAATTTATAGAGGAGCCTCGTTAAATCCTCGTTCCTTCCTCGTTTCTACCACGCGACGGAATTTATCGGGACTATTCCTCGCGTATCTTGGACCGATCGCGATAAATGTAACTTTTTTTTTTAACGAATATCGCAATTCCTGCACCAGTTATAAATACGCGGTATGCGTGCGTCGCAATGTACCGCGAACGTTCTATTCGGGGAACGAATTACAGGAAACAGGTGCGTTACAGCACGGGACGATAAAATTCGCCATGCTCCAATTCACCTACACGAAAACTAACAGTAAGACACCTCATCCTTTACCACGACTCTCTCGCTCACCTGGAAGATTACTCCAGTTTCGCGTCACTTCTCCCACCGGTGTCCCTTGCTCTCGAGCCGTTCGCTTCCATCGAGTTCTCTATCCACGGAGAAGTATACCCGAGGAAGAAAGGATCATCCTTGATCCTCCCCTCTTGGCCGACGATCGGCAACGCGACAGAAGCACAAACGGTCGTTTAGAAGGTTCAGAGGAAACCGAAACCGAGGATCTCATCGCGGCGGAACGTCGCGGAGCGGATTTCATCACGCTCTAGTATGCAGCAGGCGTGCATTTGCGCAATCGAACGCGGCCGGTGCAGGTGCAACTGGCAGCCGTGCCGCGCAGTCTGCCAGCCGCGACTTTCAGCAGGAGCTCGCGTGTACCGAACCAGTTTCCAGCTTTTACGCCGCGACGACAACCAGCGCCGCGACTGTCATCGTCGTCCTCCGCGTCCTCGTCATCCCCGTCGGGACCCGGCTTCCTTCGTTCGCAATTATGGCCTCGTCTGAGCTCGCGTGGACGCGACCAGATAGTCTAGGGATGGAATTGTTGCGCGCGGAAGATCGAGCTAGCTGCATAGAACTCCTTTTATAACGAACCCACTTGCTTGGTAATTAACCGTTTGCCAATTAACGAGCGCGCGATTCTTTCGCTCGTTTCCGTGGTTACACTGGGTGGGGTCGCCGGTCTGGAGAACGTAGTCTGGGCTTGGCTTGTGTTTTTCGGAGAAGAATTCATTCCGTAGCTTTACAATTTTATTTTTACAAACCTTTCGGTTTTGCTGAGTTAGGCTTGAATGTCGCGGAAATTTTATTCCGCGATTTAAATCTTCGCAGGTTAAGATTCCTTGGTTAAGTTATGAAATAAGGAGCAAATTATTTTATTCGAATATTTCATAAATATTTGTCAAAATTAGATTCCGATGTACTCGAAGAACAACATGGTTAAATTCTTCCTAACCAGTAGATACATATTTTCATTTTTCGTGCGAAAATGATTCTCTTCCTTCTACTTATTCTCGTGAAAGTTCCAAAAAGGAATCACGGCGCCGTGTATCTCGAAAAGTCGCTGTTACCGTTTCGCAATTATTTCAAATCTCGTAAAATTCCACGCCAGATATGATTGACTGGGTGGACGGGAAAAAACGGAGTACAGCGAGGAAAAAAAGAGAAAAAAACAAAAACGCGATCGCGATTAGAACTGGTTCTCTTAATTGGGTACCAGGAGGCCAACAGGCATCGGTTAGTTTATAGATATCGAAGAGTGAAATTGAAGTTTCCTTCGGACAGAACGGCCACTTAAATTAGCTCCGAGGCCGCATTATCGGGCACAGCACGCGTTAGCGGGACTTACCGAATACTCGTGCCTGGGTTAGCTCGCGTTATCATCGCACTCGTGGATCTCGATATCGGTGAACACGGTGATCGCGAAAACATCCTTCCGCGATATCTAAATCTGCACACGCCGGTAGCGTACTTTCACTTTCGACTCGTCTCGCGGGCAAACGGTCTTAATTAACTCTTCCCGTCCACGAATCTCGGGCTCGATTTATCCGCGAGGCGAGGCAAGCTCGCCGGTAACACACGCGAGCAACCTTGGCAGCCATGAGACCGATTAAACCGCGCTGCCTCGCACCTGTCGCGCGAGGAAAGGTTAACGACGTCGTGTCCAGGAAACGCCGGATGCCTGGCGTCGCGTCGCCAATTTTCGTCCATCGGGATTCGTCGAATTCCGGCCGCGAAACCAGGCGAAGGAAAGCGCGCGGGTCAGAGGTGAGCCGCGCGTAAACGCGCAAGCGGACGAACACGCTTGTGCGTTTGCACGCGCAGCCGGGCCAAACTGATCGCTTTCGGAACGACGCGAAGTGGCACGCCGGTCCTCGAGTTCCGATAAGGCGATCGTAAATCGAGTCCCGTCGAACGATCCACCGGTAATTACCATCGATTCCACCGACACGTCGAATCGCCAACTTCGGGATGAAGCGGCGAGAGAAAAGAAAGGCGCACTTTCCGACAGCGAAAGTCACCGATTCCGACTACTATCCGAACGGAAAGTGGACGATTGTCTGATAAAATTCGAAAGGAGTTTCTTCTCGAGGATGATTTCGCGGGAAAGAACGAGGCTTCGAATTTATCTCATAATTCGACATCGATATTTTTCTTCTTTTTCACTGTAAGGTATCACGAATCGAAATGCACTTGCTTTCGATGTTGATTTAATGTCGAGGAACGTATATGGCGTTTAATAAACTGATCGGATCAACGGTTTTTATTCGGAGTGTCGTGGTAAGAATTGCAGGTGTGCCGTGAAAGTTTCCGAGACGAGACGCGATGTCTAATTATTTAGTCGAGGTACAAGATCCATTTCCTACCACGGTGGTTGATAAAAACACAATAGACATCCGGTATAAGCGCCTCGTCTTGAATGGTGAACATATGGGTCACGTGCATAATACAGTTGCATCTTATTCGACGAGTATACGTTCTATGCCGATATAAATACCCATCTAGAGAATGGAATTAAATCTCTGGCATTCTGTTTGACACCCGATAGAATCGTGACGTCCTCGACCGTCGAATATCCGCTACGACAGAAATATTAATTTCCAAATCCTTTCTCTCCTTTCATCGACGATGATCGAAACGATTCCCAGAAGGAACGGAGGGCGCTACGTCCGGGCCCATGGGCTCTAACTTTCTCCCTGGTGTCGGATCCTCAGGATCCGCCTATTAATTTTGACAATCGAAAAGCCGAGCGGTGACCTTGCACCCGTGGCAAGGGAAGCCCTATTAGGTGAAAGCGAGCCGTACACACGTGGAAACGATCATCCACCGGAACGGAAGGACGCCTTGCGAAAGCAAAAGTCTCGGGGCCCGTGGCGTCGTCGACGTGGTTCACGTAGAACGTTCCGCGAAACGAGCCTACCTTACGAAATGGCTGATTAGTCGATGCCTGGCTGGATCGTGTGGCACGTAACGTCGTCCGCGTTTCAATGAAACGACGCACGCGTTCCGAGCCTTCCGTCAGCATGGCGTCGCGATGGAAAGTAAAACGACGCTTAGCTAGGCACGCGTCTTCCTGCGAGAGAGCACCGGAATATCGGATGAGGGATTTCGGTGGGTCTGATTTATTACACCGGCCAGTTTCGCGGGTTCCAGGTGGGTGGCGTCGAGAACGATGCGATTCGATTCATCAAGCCGATCGTTTGTTGGCTAAATTGTCTGTTTCGTAGATTAACAAAGACGAATGGATTTTTTGAATGGAAATATAAAAGACTTTTCAGTAAGAAAATTAGCAGATTGAAGATACTGATGGAGTGGATTTGTATTTTAAAATAAATCATTTATTCAACTGGGGAGTATTATTCGTTATTTTGCTCGTGTATAATTATCGACTTCTACTTCGAACCGGGTTTAATTAACCGATATGGTGGCGGGACCTACTTTTGTCGGTACTATGCCGTAGTACCTTGAACGCGTTCCACCGACCGTGAAAAGTTTGCTTTCCAATGAAAATGACAATCGACCGAATTTGCAGAGTAATCACGATGAACGATAGTGGTCGATCCTCAGGGTCGCTAGAGGGTCGATGGGGGTGGTGTATTCTGGAACCGGGTCAACGCGACGATCAAACGCGAATGAATTATTCGCGGTAATTTCGAAGGATTTTCGATGGAACGGTTTGCGAAGCGGCGTTAACCGTTGGTTGGTTTTACAGTTGGACTGTCATAGTCGCCCGACGACCGTGAGTCACGCGAAATGTGTTTTCAGCAATTACCCCGAGACCTGTCTCGAAAAATTATTCCGCATTCCACGCGAGATCCTAGGAGCGTTTAATCCGCCGTTGCAGGGGAACGTTGTAAAATAAAATAATTGTAAAATCATACGTTGGCTTGGTAAATACACAGGCCACAAAGGCACAGAAACCTATATACCCATATAAATAGCAATATCAAGCTCCATAACTAATTTTACATTCAACCCCTCGCTTGTTACCCAACTATTCTCAATCCACCTAACTTATGGAACCAGGTCATCAGAAAAAGCGCCGATCAATGTATCCTTATTAGCAATTACTTCTCTATGTAATCCAACACATGTCAACCTTTTACGCTGCAATCTCGCGGCGGCTATCTACGTTAACATTACCTATTCACCACTTTAATACCGTGTCATAAGAAGAAAGTCGAGATATACATAATTTATATCAGATAATCTCGAAATTAAACTTTATTACAGATATAATCTGCCTCTGTCGTATCCGGACGGTAATCTATGTCAGTGCTGCCTGCGGGTGGGGCTTCTTACGTTTTATCCCCCTCCACCAGCCATTGTTGCGAGAAAAAGAGAGTCTAAAAAGAGATTAACCGATCCGATGCATGCTCTTTCTTTTTAAACCTGTCTCGGACAACGCCAAATCGTAAACCGTCCATGTCATTTAACGGTAGAAAACAGAAAGGGGTTACATCATCCCTGTTACGTTACTTATCGCTTTATGGACCTTGCAAGCTTCCATATCCACGCATCCCATTTGCTCTCGATGCATCCTGCTATTGACAGTTCGTTACACAACGCGGTATAATTCAATTCGACCCGCCGACTTGTCAAATTAAAATCAACTCCACGTGGAAATACACATTGGAAATTCATTTTAACGATAAAAAGGTCACGCGTCGACCAAGAGCTTCGGTATTAAAATTAAAAAAGAGGATTCAAAAGGGTTCGGACCTAATCGTATTAGCCTCACAGCAGTTTACTTTAAATTCACGTGTTGCATCCTTAAGGTGACCATCGGAGAAAGGGTACCTATTACACGAGGGCCCATCGGACCCGCGTTTCATCCGCAAACATGCTCGTTGCAATTTTCACGCTCGTGACTCAGGCCGGCGAAAACTCGACTTATGACGGATGGTCCGGCACGCGTGACATGTCGCAAAAACGGTCGCGATATCGAACGATTTCGTATGCCTGCGCGGTTAATACCATAAACGCGCGAGCGTGCTTTCTCTCCATCTAGGGAGGCACAGCGGGCTCGAAAAATATTCCCGCGCACGGCGCTTTTTTCCCCCTCTCTCTCTCTTTCTCTCCGGCTTTGTGGTGTCGCCGGAGTCCCCGCATAGCCGCTTTACACGCGACATTTTCTATTTATTAAATACACGAGCACGCATAACGCGGCGTGTCCGCTCGCTTCCGGTAAGAGCACCGACACTTGTTGCAGCTGCGCGCAGTGTCTACGCACGTGTGAGCGCGCGCTAATAGCGGGTAAAACGCGCGCCCAGTGGGCCGTTTATGGGCATGAAAGTCCCCGATCTCCGCGAACGCGACGATCTATCGATCCCTCCGCCGCGTACCGCGTCCGAGAAGAAAGCTTTATGACCTGTTCCCTGCATTTTTCGTTCGCCTTGTTTACGGCGAATGTCACTAGGATGTCACCAGTCTCCTCTGGTATTTTCGCGTTATTCCACGAGAAACAGAACAGGGATGATTTTCCGATAATTTCGGGAAAATTCCGGGGAAAATAGAGCGAAATATTGGACTTGATTTCAAACCTCGTGTGATATATTTCGTATTTTGGTATTTCGTTTGAAGTTATTTCAACCACTACGTACAGTGGCGTGTATCGATCTACAATTTTGACAAACGAGATTTCCAATTATCGAATGGTCCCCGGGACCATTGGGGATATTAATAAAAAGCATCGCGTATAAACAGAGCATCGTTTATATGCAATATTTTTAATCATTTCAACTGCGGGAGTAATTGAAAAATTCCAGGATGAAAGCTCTATCTCTCGATACAGGAACAATTTGCTTCGCTTCGCGATCGAGGATGGATCGACGCCGTTGATCTATCGATTCGCACCGTCACGCGGATCGAGATTACGCGCTCCGATATGTATGCACGCGCAAACTATTCTAGCCGACGAGGACAGGAGCGGACAAGCGTGCGCGAGGAGGATACACGAGAGGAATGGAGAGAAAAAGAGAAAAAAAAAGAGCGGTAATGACGATCAGTCGCGATGAATTGAATCGGACCCGGCGTTCCTCTCCTTTTGTGCGATTGTTACGAGGGGTGCGTGAATGGATCCGAGTAATTTCTCTCTTGAGATCGCACGAATTGATCCTCGTGATCTTAATCGACCGGGCCAGGGGCGCGGGGAACCGCGTATAATTGATTTAAGCCAGGCAACGAAACGCTTTTAACTCTGATTTGCGAGGCGAATGCGCGTAGCGCGCCGAGATCCTCTCATTGTGTAATTTTGGAACACTTCCTGCTTCGGAGACCCGGGGCTGCGCAATAACCAGCGCCCTGTCACGATTCTTCGCCACCGAGCTTTGCCAATTTCGCGATACTTTCGAATTTAAGTCAATACTTTCATCGAAACTATCGCTCGATTGTTATCGATGCTTCGTGCAAGCTCGAAGCGTTTGCGTTTATATTTTCTTCTCGCTGTGACGCCAGAGAGCAAACGAACGCGTAGTTTTGCGTACACGCTTTTCTTCTGTACGGTTTTGTTTCTGCCAAAGCGTGCGTCAATTGCGTTCCACTGTATAGAGGGGAGAGCCACGTGCGGGAGGCGAAAGGTTAAAAGAAAGATTATATAAGGAATGCAGCGAATAAACGTATATATAGATGTAACGAAGGACGAGGTGAATTTATTTATAAAGAGAAAAGTTGCGGGATTATAAATTTGTTTTGTAAAGGGAAGGAAGGCTTGGCTGAGGTCGTGTCGTTTCTCGTCAGTTCGAACCGGCTAACAGGAGGGATGTGGCTGGATGGAGTGTCGTGGGAACAAAAGGGTGTTCCCTTCGTGGCCGAAGCTAAAAGCTACACACAGCTACTGCCGTTTGCACTCTGGATTCAATTTCCTCGGTTATTCTTCCGTTTCACTCCTCGCGATCAACGTACGCGCCGCATCACGCGCGACTGCTTTTTATGAAAGTTTATGAACACGCTCGATTGAAGGTAATCATCGTGGAGTTAAATGGAATTATTTTATCGACCTTGCCAGAATCGGCGGGAATTACTCTGCGACCAGACAGCAGAGGCTCGAGCGATCGAGAAAAACGATTGTTCGACGTGTCGCGAATCGATATCTAGCAATCGCGTTCCTATCTCCGCGAAGTTAGGGTTAATTCCACTGGAAGCTTGTAATTTTAAAGACAAAATTACCGATTGCAAGCCAATTTTCGCTATTATTTATTTTCCTTCCCTCTTCGCAAATTGCCAAGTAATCTAGGTTTCGATGAAAAATTTATTTCATCGTCAAAAGAATTTCGATTACGTTAGAAAAAAAAGAGTTGGATAGATCGTAGAAGTGGGAAACGCCCGAAATACCAGGAATCGAAAGCAAAGCTTTATATCTCGACTGGCTTCCCTAGGGCCACCATAGAAAGAACGTTCTACCATGCCTGGCAGCGCTTTCCACGGTAATTAACTCGAGTCTTATCCCGGTCACGTGACGCTCGTTAGTTGTTATTCCATTGGTACGTTCGTCCTCAAGCAAATCGTAAGAATAGCGCGAGACGGCCGAAGGCCTGGCATGACAATGACCATACACGATGGAAACGTGTCATAACTCGTTGAATTCCGATAGCTCGGCCGAGCAATTAGTCGACGGGGAAAGAGAGAAGCGAGATAACGAGGCTGCACGCCGATGCACCGTACGCTTCGAAGAGGAATGTCGAAGCGACGCTCGACGACGCAGGCATTTCGCTCGACGACAGACGTCGGAGGGTGGGAGCAGGCGACGCCGTTGTTGCGCAATCTCGGAGATTTATGAAAAATTTAGCGCGTGTTTGGCCGTTTCAGGGGCACGCCGACGTTTCTGCCATCGCCGTTTATGGCTCAAAAGATTGTACAATATGCAATCGCGTTGCATAATCGTTATTAAACAGTCGAACGATAAAACGATAATTGTTATTAACAGAAAAGCGTGAAATAAGTCGCGGGGTTACATGTCCCGCTGCTCGAAACGCTGTAAATTTAATTACTTTAATTCGGAATCTGATTGACGCGAATGAAAAGTCAGCTGAAATACGACTGCCAGTTTGTATGTGTTAATTAACACCCGGATTAATATCGCTTCATACCGCTGGAAGACTTCATTTTTTTCTCCTCTTTTGCGATTTAACGATCGTCCAGAGAGGTGAATTCAAATCTCGCTTTGTACTTTCAATTTAACTTTTTGCTCCCCGGGTAATTCTCTAACGGACGTGTTATAAGTCTCTTTCACTTTCCCGAGGATTCGCGTAGAATTTTTCACAATTCGCCGTTTCGGAGATCATTTTTACAGCCGGTTTCCTCGATTCTCCACGGGTTTTCCATGAAATATGAATTTTGACGTATGAGAGGTTTGCCGAATCGCGAGATTCCACGAGAGATACGTTTCAGAGGTCCAGGTATACACCCGGGTAGCCGAGGAGACCCTGAAAGTGGGGATGAAAGGTACACGAGTGAAAGGAAGAGTCTGGTGTCACAAACTGTGAGACAATTAGCCGAGATTCCGGCTGTTAAAACTTTTTGGCTACCTGTTATCTCGCGTAATCCGCGGGAGCACCGATTCCAGCGTAATCTCCGGAATTTGCTCGAGAGGACGAGCGTCAAATATTTGACATTCCTAGGGCTCTCGAGGAATCGAGAGATTACTCGGCGAACGCGCAAAGAACGGCCGGGATGACGAATCCTTTCGGAAGCCGCGCGACAAAGCGACTTTCCCAAAATTTGACCAACGAAACAACGTTCAAACAGATAATCTCGTCGCGCCGCGGAAGTTGAAGGAGGGACGTGATCCTTGAAAGGACCGTGGCCGAAAACCGTGGGATTCTAAGAAGCATTTAGGTAGAGGGACCCTTGTCGCGGCCGGGCCCGTCCTGATATTCCTGATCTAGACTGGTATTTCCGCCTTTCGAGATCCTCTTCTTTCGAGCTCCTGGCTGCTAAAGCCTTCAAAGGGTCTACTCGAAAACGAGCAACGAGACTCTTCCAGAAAATACACGCGGTCAAAGGGACGTGACGCGAGGCGCAGGTCGGAAAACGCGATCTGACGGTGTTTTTAGTTCCACGCGGTGGTCGTCGTGACTTTCCTTTTAATGTCTTTGAAGACGTATGTAATCGAAATTTAAATTGCTATTTAAATAGTCTATTTTGGTCTAAGTTTTATAGAGGGATTACTTACGCTTTTGCTGTGACTAGTGCTGTGCGTGTGATGCGTGTCGATCTTCATGTTGGCGCATCGATTGAGAGCGTGCAATCGTCGAAATAGACTCTGCAGGGAGTCAGCCTCGAGGAAGGGATGGTCCTTGGCCACGCCAGAAACGTCTATCGGGAACTGGTAATCTGGAACGA
Organism: Lasioglossum baleicum; assembly: GCF_051020765.1. Taxonomy (NCBI): domain Eukaryota; kingdom Metazoa; phylum Arthropoda; class Insecta; order Hymenoptera; family Halictidae; genus Lasioglossum; species Lasioglossum baleicum. The sequence continues at coordinate 13,146 of NW_027471029.1, forward strand.
GCAAGAAACAAACGATAAACTCGCCGTTTAACTTAACCTGAGCTAAAATTTGCCTAAGACTCTACTAAAATTACCGTCAATTTGCCCCTTCCCCCTGGAATTCCAGAGCTACGCGTTTATTTCCATCTCCGCGTTCCACGGAACCATTTCGATCCAATAAAACAAGCATCGTTAAAACCGTGATCTCGATAGAAAGATATTCAAAGAATAGGAGAATCTGCATAAATACCAGTCGTTCGTATAACAATTTTCGCAGGAAATGACTTTCGCGAATTATTTTTAATCCCTTACGTTAGCGGAGAAGATTAACTTCCAATTTTTATAGCAAAATGTATTATTTAACCATTCAACGAGTACATTATCCTAGAATTGAACGTTTCCTCGTGATATAGGTTCACTTGTGATTCGTCAAATAATTGGTAGACGAAGAAATAAAATAAGAAAATGTTAAGAAAGAAAGAAAAATGGAGCACGAGAGAATATTGAAAAATTGATCGTATCTATATCGAATGCCAAATTTTTAACTAAAAATTAAAAAATCACCATTTTTACTCTGACAAAATCGCGAAACTAAACGAAAGCAACTCCGCGACGAAATTTACTTGGCCAAATATGTTTGTTAAGCAACAAGGCATGCACCTTTATCGATAAACCTGTACCCCGTCTGACTTGCTTAGATGTCAGTCTAATTGAAATAATGGCTAGTAAAATCAATTAAAAGCGCGCGTGCGTTCCTACCGTTCTTCGTTTCTAATTGAATTTAAACGAGCGCTACCGCGCTCGGAAAAATAGAAGATCAGCGACGCCAGGGCCCCGACAATGGCCGTGGCCAGCATTTTATGGGCCCATCGAGTTTACGAGGAGATTAATGCCCGCGGGCTAAGTGGACACCGACCAGGCCCATTCAAGATCTTCGTTTGTGCCAGTCGATGCATTTACGTGCTCGAAAGCCGATCGTCCTCGCCTACCAACGACACCGTGATACCGCGAATTCTGATTATATGATTAATGATCCCGGTGTAAATTATGCCGGAGGAGACGCCTGTCGAACTTTCGACTCCGTTTAGAACGTAATTTGCTGCTAATGACGCGATCATATCCATCGATAATCTCTGCGAGCCAACGAGCCAGCCTTCTCCGCGAAATGGGTCTTCCTCGAACAAAGCGACTCAAAATCTCCTTCCATTTTTGCCAAGATTTAAGTCTCGTTCAATTTTAATTTCATTTTAATTTGTTCTCTTTTATCGATTCATCTCTACGACCGAGTGCGTCAATTTTCGAGCAGTTTCTGAATTCAACTGCCCATGTTTAATATCTATCTATGGATTTATTCGTTCCATAGCGGAAACGCGTGTTGCACGAAGGCTGTATGTACCAAAGAGGTTAATAGAAACTGCCAACGACTACGAGAGATCGGAGAGCCGACGTCCGAATGACGATCGACCGATCGCAATCAGAGTTTGCGGTTATTCCAAGTATATTTTCCTATCAGCTGTTATGGCAGCTCGTGCGAACGAGACAATCGCCCGGCGAAGGTAAGGATTCGCGGAAACGTAAGATGCATGGGTATCGGCAAGGTGGAGAGACCGTGAGGAATCGCTGTGAAGAATCGCAGGTCGGAGAGAAAGGAGAGAAAAAGGACACAAAGGGGACTTTTGTGCGAGTTGGACTCTGCTCGTTTTTCTCTCGCGGAACGTCGATACGCCGCCGTCGGGCCCGTTATTTTATCCCTTATCGGCTTTCACCAGAAATTTCGTGCAGTTCCGCGGCGCAGGCGCAGGTGACATTATTCTTGGCCGTTTTCGCTGCGGCCATCCGTCTCTGTCCCCTTTTGTTCCCGTTGCGAGCGCCGTGAATACGTGGTCGCGGATGCCGCGCGTTGAAACTTCGGATGGCCTCCATCGCGACTTGCGCAACGTCGACCCAGATCTTCTGAACCAGATCTCGGGATCTATGATCTCGACTCGGGACCACGGATCGATCGAGACGACGATCCATTAACGTCCATGGGCAACGTTCTTTCGCGTCGTGGAACAGGCTAAGCGTTGTTTCCCTTTATTCCGGCCTACCTTCTCTTCTCTTCTCTTCTCTCCTCTTCTCTCCTCTCATCACCGGGAAATCGGGTGAAATTGCGTTTGCGATGCGGACGAAGGCAAAGCGGAAAGAAGAGAAGACCGGACGAAAGGGAAAGATCGATACAGGAGGGAGTTAGTAGGTGATTTCATACGTGACGAGAAACGGCCGACTCAGGTAGAGAGAAAGAGAGACCGAAATGAATTCGTTGCTTCTGCCTGGGTAACACCGCGTGAAGGATTCTAAGAAATATGAAGAATGAACGGTGCGTCGGATTCGGAGGCTGGCTGGTAAATTAGCCGTGAGAAATTTTTCGAGAAATTACAAGGAGAAACCTGTGGGCCTGTTTCTTCTACGCGGGCCGTTTATCATTTTAGAGTATATTCCGCTACTTCCGAGTCTTCGAACCTTTTACTTTCTCACCGGCCAATTATCATGCTCATCCACGTAACGCGGTCGCGTGTAAAAAGGAAAGGCTTAAAAATGAGGGAATCGCGGCGAATTATATCGTTAATACGATGCAATTACGCGCACGGGAAGAAAAGGCCGGCAGGATACGTTGTTATTAAACGAACATCTGGATACGCGCGGTAATTAAGTTAGAGATGGTAATCGAAACGTTAACTTGGTTATTTGAAATTTAATAGAGTCCGCTCTATCTTGCTTTACCGCTCTGCCCTGTATGCTTCATTTTATTACAATTATGACGTCGCCCGGTGTAACGGCACTTTCTCTATAAAAGTGCCCGCGCCGCTAATGGTAACGGACGAGCCTCGTGTACACCGATTCCCTTTCGTGATTCGTGTTCCCGCGATAATCAGGAAATTAAACTACGCCACGTGACGTAAACGAAATTTACATACGCCCTGAGAGACCACTTTCGATGAACTCATTAATATGAAAACCCTTCCCGAGATCGGTATCCACTTTCTCCGTGATAAATGATTCAACAGCCGGGGCCACCCTCTCAAACGGTGAAATCCGCCACGAGATCTCCGATCGCCGACTTTTTCCGAATTATTCGAACGTTCACGAACACCCAACGATCCCTTAGGAACCCGTGAAATTTTCCGAAACTCACCGGTGTTAAGTGAAATCCCCGAAACACGAGTGTCCGAAAAACCTATTCCCCGGGAGAAAATAAGAAAGAGCGAAAGAATGGCGGAGAGGAAGAAAAAAACTTTCAGCAGCCACTTTCTAATGAATAAATCAATCGATCTGCCGGTTAACGATTTACAACGATCCCAGCCGAGAGAGGTCCCGATGGCGGTTCATGCACGGAGAAGAAAAAGAGGCCGGCGCGGCTCGTGCAGTTTCGCGGCGTTTATATTTAATGAACGCGTCGTCTCATTACCCGCTTTTTCCGCTCGCGGCTCCTCCGCGCGGCTCGCACGTAGACACACGCGATCTCCCATTAAAACCGGGGACAAACGAGGCGCATCGGGATCATAACGAAATCGTTGCCGGATAACTCCGCGGCTATCCGATCGATAGATTAGCCTTAACGATTGCCCGATTACGCTACCGCTTCCTGGACGTACTAATTGCCGAGCGTTCCGCGGCGAAACCTCGCAGACGCCTGACGTGTCAATTAGCATTCGCGGGGTTTCGCCGGCGTTTATTAGCCTAATCGATAAATATTAACGGAGACGGCGCCGATAATTGGAGTTAACAATTTCAGATAATCGCACCGAGTTTGAACAAACGTATCACCTTGTCCGGTCGTGTGCACGCGTAGGTTCGATTGCAGTCGGAAGGGGTTACACACGCGAGAAAGCGAGTACCGACGTTGATGAAGTCGAGGTGATAACGAGAGACCGAGTACCGAGAGCCCCGAGCTATGCCTCTTTTCCGCGGGTCTCTAAATCGGTTGTTTCCCTTTGGAATTTGGGTTAGACCGAATGCTCTTTTCTCGAATGCATACTGCAACGCTTTAACCTGCTCCGTGGATTGCATTTCCACGTGATATACATCTCTCCTCGATACGAATATGAAACGAGCGAGTTAAAATTGGCGCAGGAATCGAATGCTGGACTCTGGTGACATCTGGTATTTTTGGCAATCGAATAGGAACGGTCGAGGATATTTTCTTCGAAGTAAGCATGAAGTAGACACGTGTAGTCATCGCGAGAGAATATCTCTAATCCATTCGACGTATTTTATAATACTGAATTTTAAAAGTGGAACTTTATGTCTTTGTGACGTAGAAGACGAACCCTTCTTAACGTTTTTGGCCTTTGTTTCTTGTTTTCTGGGACCTGTATTCTTACACTATTTTCACTGGATTCGTTCTCTTTGCGATATAATCTCTCCACAAAATTATCCGAGATTGAAAATTACGAGTTTAACTCTCAATAGCATCGTTTTAGTCCAGGTTATGCACCCCGAGATAGATTCGTAGTTTAGGGTGAAAGATTATTTTGAAATAAAATCTGGAATAACGGTATTCGCACGCGGACTTTAAGCGTTTTGTCCGAGCTAGGCGAAAAACGTTGGGACTAACGGTGATAGGTCGGAAATATATCAACCCTATGGGACTGGCGTGAGTGGCGCGAATCGCGCGTGGATATTAAACGGAGAAGGCTTTCGTAACGGCGATTATCACGAATGAAATAAGCATCCCGTTGACCGTGAGTTTGATTTCGCTGCGAGCGAGGAACGCGAGTGAACATAACACTCGCATCAGCCAGAACATCGTCGTAAAAGTTTTTTTCTTCCGGGCGTAAAACACTCTCGAGTCGAATTAAAGGTGTCTGGATGTTAAACGGCGATTCGCCAGGTGTGACAAACGTATCGCGTGTCTCGAAAGCCGATACCTCGAAAACACGCATCATCGTGATTTCCTGTTGCTTTACGCAACGCGGTGTATCTCGTGGTAATCGCCGAAACGAGCATCGATCATTTCGTAATGCCCATTTTTGCGCTCGACTCGTCGTCGACCGGCTGACCATCGGGTTACCCATCGGCCATGGAAAAGATAAAAAAAAAAGAAGGAAAAAAAGGAACGAAAAGAAGAGATAGAGAGAGAAGGAAAAGGGTTTCTGTAAAAGGAAACGGAATCGACTAGGCATTTGATTTCGTCGAAGATTCTATTGGACCACCACACGATCTACCAATGGTGGGATCAATGAAACGATACACGAGCGACCATAAACGTGAATATGACGTCAATGCTGTCGCCACGCGTATTTTTCTCGTCGATCGTATCGTGAATCATTGATCGGTCGGTAAATCGACGCTATTGAAGGATCGTAACGATGGTAACTTAATTAACTATCGATCCTCTTAGCGCACACGTGCGACCAGGGAAGTGGGTCATCGCGATTGCACCGCGGGGATGATCGATATAAATCTTCTGTAACTCGAGTTGGATTTATCACGGGAACCGTGAGGCCCCTATAATACCTCCGGCCCCGTGCGTGTCCCGCCGATCTCTGGGACTTTGCGATCTCTCGATCCTCCCACCCTGATCGTTTATCGATTCGCAACGAACCTAAGCGATCCTCGAAAATTTCCAACCGAATGAAATCGTTTCGATTCGTCAACTCTGAGATATTCGTTCCTTCTCCTTTTCCCTTTTCTCGGAAACATGATTAAAAGCGACAGTCCGGGTCACGCGTATCTGTACGATCTTGCACTGGCAGATCGATTAATATTTTACTGTTTGGAACAGGTTTGCGGGGAATTTTAAACGAACGCTACGTGCTTGGGGGAATAAGAAGTGTACGTTTGTGCACGCTCCCATACGTCATACTTTGCGAATATATTAGAGAGCATGTACGATTATGCTAAATATAATGGTAGAGTACTTCAGACTCTAGGAAGGTTAAAAAGTAGTACAGCTAAAGATAGAAACATGGTCGATAAAAACTGTCTGTTACACACGCAATACTCGTTCTCTATTTCTGTATGCCAACCTTCTGCATGGAAAAGGGATCTCGTTATAGCGAACCACGAAAGTTCCGTCTTTCCTCTGCGTTTAGAAACAACGATGGTAAACGAGGCGGGGAAAACGGCGATAAAATCGAACCGTCGAGATCCAAGTCACCTTTCGAAACGTAGCCCCGTGCAATCCCGTCTCTCAAATCTCGTAACTCGATTCTTTCGCGCGGCAACCCTCTCGTTTCGCACCCTCTTTCGCGAACCTGTCAAAACACCGCATCGCGCATGCACGTTAGAAATTCCGGTGAAATTGAAACTGGTTCAAATACGATCTCGTTTATCTACCGTTTCGGTAACTTGATTCCCGGCAGGGCTATTCATTCATGCAAGCGTCCCGATTTTATCAATGAATACTCGAATATAACGACGTTAAAAAATATTACACAACTCTCGGTACCCATCTGATCTCCTCGGTATCGGGCCATTGCCTAAGTGGTTAAACAGACGATGACACATAGGATTAGAGAAAGTCAATTTTATCCCGGAGTAAGACTCGGACAGCGGCTCGCTACTCCATTTCAAACAGGATTCTTCGTTTAAGAAGCAACGTTTAGCACGGAAAACGAACAGCGTAACAGACGAACGTAACATCTCGACTTATCGAATCCCTTCTGTATCACCGAGTCGTTTAAACCGCCGAAGATGATAGGATGGACGCAGGCTAGTTCCTTTGCCGAGTAAATCTCGGCAAACTGAGGTAAACTCTTCGAAAGGATCGTATCGTATTAATACGTGAAATCCATAGAGATAAGTCTCGTCGGTAGTCAGACGGAAGATATCGGCAAGAAATAAGAAAAATTCGATCAGGTCCTTCAAGCAGGATTCGCAATTCGACAACGAATACGCGACAATCGAAAAGATTCTATGCGAGCAACCAGTCTATATACGGTTAAAAGAGAAAGAAGAGGATAGAGAGAAAGAGCGGCTCGGAAAGGAAGAAAGCTAGTAAAGAGCGAAGCAACGTGGCTCTATTCCACTGGAAACAGGATTGCCGGTCGATCGACCGATCTGATCCTGCGGAAGCCCCACCTCGCCGACAGAGAGCGCAACGTTCCTCGGGAAAAAGGAAAAGCAGAGGAACACGAGCGTAACATCCCGATCCATCGAATCTGCCGTATATCGGCCGGTTGTATCGGTATCGTATTTATATCGCGGCTTGCGCCGGCCGACTGGAGTTCAACTGGGTCAATTAGCTACTATTCATAGTGCGCTTGCGATCGTGAGAGGCCGGCTGAGTTACGATCCGGCGGGTATACGCGCGCTAATACGCGCGGCCAGAGGAGGAACGGGCGCGGGTCTTCATCTCTGGCTGGTGGAACGCGTTTGTTTTGCCGTTGCACGGCTGGAACCGGTGCAACGAGAACGCGCGCGGCCAGAGAGGAGAGTGTTGGACGTCAAAGAGAAGCGTGGATCGGATTTTCTCACGCGATCCCCGCGCGCCAACCGACACGATCCCGGAGCGCGTCGATCGGTTTCGCCTGCCTGCCGATTCCACCGAGCCGCAGACTCGCCTTCTCCGTGGAATTATCATGTTTCGAGCGGATATCGCGATCCCGTGCGCCGCGGCTTCAGTTGCACCGAGCAAAACGGTTCCCCGGCCGTTTCGACGCCTCCGGTTTGATGTTTCAGGCGAACGCCGGTAGCCGCACGCTCTGTCGTTAACCTTAGAACCGTACGCCGCTTGAACCGTAACGCGAACTTGTAAGCCAGGCCTGATTTACGACCGGCTCGCTTGTTTTTAGCGGACGGACGCTCGTGGTGGGTGCCCGAGGAAGCCACGGCTATTTTTCTACCACCGCCACTGCCTTCTGCCTCGCGTTCGGGTGGTTTCATCCTCTTGTCCTTTACCTCGCGTTTCGTCCATGATTTTCACGTAGCGAGTGCGCTTTAGTTCTTTATCGGCTGGTGTTTAACGAAACTATATTGCAATCGAGTACTCGTAAAGTAACGAGTTACTCGCTTTCCTCGTTCTCGAGCGTTTTCGATTCCTTTTTGCAATCTCGATTATCGATAACAGTCGGCGTGAAATTTCGAAACATAGAGATCCCAGTGACAGATGTTAAGATAGCGAACGCGTCGAATATTCCACGGCTCCGAAGAAATCTTCCGCGTGGCGGCAGAAAGTTAGAAAACGGTGGAACGACTTTTTGCGGGATACCACCGATGGAAACTGTATCGCGACTCGCGGGATAAGTACGAGTACTAATAAACGGCATGGGCATTAAATCTCGGATCGAAAAAACCGTGTCAAATGTTAGATCGCGGCAGGATCGAGTGCTACTGTGGCTAGCTATTATTTATAGGCTCTCGGGCGTCCGTAGCCCGGCGATTTTTGCGCGGAAATCAATTTGCGGATTGGCGTTTCGCTTAATTGCCGCGGGTATTCTGAATTCCGCCGGACGCATTTATCAAATCGAAAGTGGCGAGCAGCGAGCGTAAAATATTCCGGCAATGAATACTTCAAGCCGGAGAGAGAAAAGGAGAGAGAGGGAGGTCCGTGGATAAGAAACGGCGATAAGCAATGGCGCGGAAGGCGGACACGGGAATCGTAGAGCGTTGCTGAAATCACCGTCACCGTTGGCCGCTGCTCTCCTCCGCTCTTTACCCTCTTTCGCTTTCCTCTCGCGCTGTCCCGATGCCGATCGTCTAAAAATACCTGCCGAGTTTCGTAACTTTTTACCACGGCATCTCGCCGAGAGCCGTGCAAAACATTCCTGCGGTTAAGGGTACCAGCCTTTTATTTAGAAACTTGCACCATTCTTTCCTCTGCATTTGGCATCTGGGTTGTTGCAACACACGCCGCTCGGTGCACACGCCGCGTGTGTCTTGTCCAGCTGCGCTACACGGCGAACGTGTTTCTCGGTAGCGAGGCGGCCGACCATTTATTTACATACTGATTGCTCTTGAAAATCGAGTGCCTGGAGAATCTCGCGGCAACGAACCGGCAGACGCCTCAGCGAGACCTCGTAATCCCGATTCGGATTCGGTAATCCTGCTAAACGAGGATCTCCATCGTTCCACGAAATTCCAAATATACCCCCGAACACCGCGTTTTGCTTAGCGCAAGCTCGGCTGGGATCGCGTTAGTCGGCGCGTAAGCGCACCTTTTAATCGAGGCGACGAAGGAGAAAGGGCGAGCGAGGCGGGCAGGCATGGTCGCCGATCAGAAATACCACGGAAACGATTACCACGGCTCGTCCGTGGTGGCATTTATAAATATTAATACCGGTCGTCGGCGGGATCCCGCGCGAACCGGCGGGGATGGCTGCGCGCCGCTCTGCGGTTAGGGTAGAACCTGTTATTTAGCAACTTGCGCCATACCTTCTCTCCCGCTTTTGGCATCTGGGTCGCTGCAACGCACCGCGGTGTCGCCTGTCCAGCTGCATTGCACGGGACATGTTTATGGGTGCCTCGACCCGAGCAACGGTCAGCTCTACTGACTCACCGTGCGAGGCTAATGTCGCACGGGCGTGTTTCTAACCACTCTGGCCGAACGACGCGCGAGCTTCCCTCTCTTGCCGGCGAAATCCAGCCACGCTTCAGACCCCCGAGCGAACCGACTCTACTAGCCGATACTAGTCGCCGGCATACGCCAGGCATACGCGAGACGAGGGCCGTTTTTTCCCGCGCCGAGAGCTAACCTTGGGAGATTGCATCACGCCGCGAGGACGTTTGTTACCTGCCGCGCGGAATGAATGGCCGGGCGAGAACGGGTGCGAGTATTTAATGGGCCGTGAAACCGTTTGCTAAATTTTCTTTCGCTTTATTGGCAACGGGACACGACCGCGGCTGGGTAAATATTGCTCCGTGTCGCGATTTCTCATCTTCCGATCGCTTCCACCGGTTTTCCACCGTGGACGAGGTTCAGGTTCGCTTCGAAGCGAAGTATCGAACGATCGATGGGGTAGCGCGCCAAAATTGGGCAGCGCTGCACCTCGATGGATCTGTAGGCTCGGATGCGATTAGGGGCATGCAGAGAGAGAGAGAGGTGATCTCGCGGGGTTCGTATTTCGGGAGGAATTATAAATAGTTCGGTAATGGATGCTGGAACTAATTCCGAATGACAGATGTCACGTCAGGGCACGCGCTCGATTTTCGATGGTTGTCGCACTCGGGGGAGCCGCAAGTCCGAGTGAATTTATAGCCTGACCACTCTATTTTCCAGGCTTAAATCGCGGAACGTGTGTACACTCTCGAGTATGCTTCGCGTTACTTTTAACTCGGGTGATAAAACAACTAACGTCGAGATAGAGAAAGAACTTGCCGAGTATTCCATAGAAATAGGAGTAGCGATATTAAGAATTTCGGAGAGACACGTTTTGAGAGGATTTTTCTACCGGTTCAGACGAGTTACCATTAACTTCGAGCGGCGAATTAAAAAGCTCGAGCCGAGCTACGGGAACACCCCGTAGCGGGCAACTTCCGTTCATTAATCATCGATCAAGATCGCCGCGCGATACACGCGGTCGATCCGTCAAACGTAACGCGGCAATCGAGTTGGTGCAGATTCATCGCGATTACTCGGTGCGCGCGACAAATTACCCGTATCGATGTCAGCCGTGAAGATCGACCCTTGACATTGGTCTCGGCCGTGTCGCGCGACCTTTAAGCCGGCTGCGAAGCCGTGCAAGCGGGCACGATCCTCGGCCGAACGCACCGCTCGAATTTATCCGATAACTCTGCCGATATTGCCGGGGCCGCGATAAATCCGGCGCACCCCGTGACACAGGCACGACCGATGAAGATTACGTCACGCGTTAATGCACGGACACGCATGATTCCAGCCGTTGAAATTCGCGTGTTCGTTACGTGTCCCGGTGCCGACGCGTGATACATCCGCGCGCGGATTTTCGTGCAGTGACTCAGAACTCGCGGCTCGCGGCCTTGGTCTACTGAATTTCAGGTCACCCCGCTGGCCATCGCGGTTCGTTTTAAGGTTCGTCATTTTTTTCCGCTCCTTTTTTCCCGGTTACATTAGGCAGGAGACGCGAGACTCGCGAGGTTCGTAAATTCGTTAATTGCGTTATAGCGAGAGGATTTTATATTTTTAATCGCGATTTCTTTACTCGACGTCGCTTTCGAGGATTTTTTACTTTGCTCGATTATGGTTTGAATGATCCGTGATTAGAGAATATTGTGAATTTAACACTAGATTTACGGGATCCGTCAATTTGACGGATGGGTTGCTTCAATTATACGATATTAACAGATTTAATTAACTTATATCAAATCTGTTAAAATTGCGATTGTTTTCAAATTAAACCCATCGTTTGTTTTTTAAAGAAAATATGTGGTTTTCATTAGCCTAAATCTGACAGGTGTCCGTAGAAATAGGTATACAAAAAGCCCCCGTAAACCTAGTGTTAAGGTGTCGATACAGAATCTTGATCTATTTCTTTTCCCTCCTTCTGAAATTGCGAGAGTTAAATTATTTTACCCCGAATACTCAATTTTCAATCTTTTCCTTCTCGCTCTCTGTCCCGAATTAATCCTGGATACGCGTGTGTGGAAGGGTACGAAATAAGTAAACGAGTAAGACGTCGCAGCAGAAGAAACGCCGAGATGCAGTGGGAATTCGATAAAGAAAAGCGCAAAAGGTGCGTGGAGAAAAGTTGTCGAGCTCGCGGATTCCTCGCCTGAAGCACGGTCGGCAGCGAAAGCAAGGTAGGACTGGTGGTTTCACCGGTTGAATTTCACGTGGACAAGCATCGGCGACACGGGCTCGTTGCCGACGACATTCGAAGAGTAATTACACCGGGCAGCGTCGTAACGTTTCCCGGCGTCGTTTCACGCGCATCATCCGCGCCACCGTCCCGATGCTACCGCGCGCGTCACGACGATTCATCCGGCGAGCAATTCATTCTCGAGGAGGCGCCTTCAGCGTGCGCGATCGACGTCTCCGGGCGTCGTATATCGCCGACGCGGAGCCCGGTCGTTGAAGTCTCCGCGGTGACAGCGTTCAAATTACCACGGTAATTCGCGGCCCACGGAGATATACTCATTTGGCGCTGGCCAGCCTCGTAAATCTCGCGGACGGCGCAGTCTCTCGCCCATTCACAACGCTCGCGCGACGCTTCCGACGCTCTAGCTCGCGAAGCTTCGGCCGATCGTGCATCCGGCCGGTGAATTTCGATACGACTTTACGTAACGCCGCACCGGACACCTGCGCCGCGACACGGAAGGACGACGTCCGGATCGTAGGACGCCCGGTGACGCCGAGATCGCCGCGACGAAGGCCAGCCTCTTATTTTTAAGCCTTCGATCCCGCGCTACGGTTACACCCACGCCGGCTGAAAACGCTCGCGATCCGCTCCGGCGTCCGGCGATGATTTCATTCGCGATCGTTACACGGCCAATCTAATTAAACCGTGACTTCTCCGCGGCGTCGCCGACGATTGCGACAACCGCCATTTTACGCCAGGCAAGCACCCACGCCGCGCCACGAGTCGTCGCGACGTCTCGTAGATTTGAAGCAAAACAGGAATTGCTTTCGTTTGAATTTCGGAGAAATAAAACGGTCAGGTTAGAGATCGTTATTGTATCTATCTCGGTACTCGATATCGGATCGATGTACGTTATTAGACGAGCTGACATCGCGTCGCGCTTAGAAAGCAGCGAAAGTGCGATTAACAGTCAAGCAGAGTATCAATGTCGGTGCTTTTCAGAGCTTACGAGATGATCGAATTGACTTATTCACAGTCGCGTAATTCTCTATCTTCTATCGCGAATTACGACTCTCGTAAAGTATTGCGAATGTAGATATCGAGTATAAAATCGATTTTACCGAATCCTTAACGAATCTCGGATCGGCAATCCGGAAACCGGGAAAGATTTAACGACTGGTTCGGCGCGAGCACGCGCCTTGCAGCCTCGAATCTTCCTGAACGTTTCCACAGCTCGGTCTCAGCTCTGAGAGCCGGCTTATCTCGCAAAAATTCCGATAAACAGCCGAAAGATAACGCGCGTTCGGCGCGTCTTCTGCACGGTCCATGCGAGGCGAGGATCGGCCGTTGTATTTCTCAGGCGACTTTTATCGGGCCAGGATATCGGCGTTTCGGCGTCGTTCATCTCGCAGCGATAAAAATGCGATACGCGAGTGCGCTATCGTAAATCGATTTGCATGTGGAGCGACACGTGTACGCCCGGGGAGCCGAGTGTGAATTACAACGAGGAACGACACGGGACCGTGCGTGAACCGGGTGAGGACCGATCGGGAACATCGATGAAAGTAGTCGTGCCTTTCGGTCGAATCGAACGTTTCGGTTCCCTTATCGATCCGGGATCTGATCGCGCGAAAACACGCGGCATGATACGCGGCGTACGGTTGTCAGGACTTTTGAGAAGCTCCCGATGCCTCGCAGACGCAGGAGAAATTTCGAAATCGTTCTCATCCTCGTTGCCACTCGAGGCCGAACTCGAGAGATCTCTCTCGCAACCAGTGTGGAATATAAGAAATCGATTTTGAAGAATAAAACGAGCATGGATATCTTTTCAATGGGCGTTTCATTTCTCGATTGTCGATGGGTAACGTCGATATATTTTTATTTACTCGACAAGAGAAAGATTCCGATATACGTAAGATATAATTATAGCACGGGATGTAAAAATGAAACGTATAAATAAAATATTTAGCGTTTCCTTTCCCGACAGAGTTATCGTACGATAAACCAAGCGATTTGGAGTTACGTGTCTTATTTAATAATCGATATAAATCGACGAAACGATGACATCAAAATGACATCACCGCGAGACGCAATTTTCTGAACAAACAGACGGTGGGAAGAAAACAATCGTAAAACTTGTGTTCGAAAAATTCCGCTACTCCACTTTTTCGCGAGGTACACGAGCCGTGAGCCCATTGCGCAATTAAGGCGAATAAATTATCGGTCGATTTTTTTCCTTTTTAATCGCGCCGGTGTTCTCGTTTACAACGCCAGAGACGCAGAGCGCCGCTTTTGGCAAGGCTGAGAAATTAGTTGGAAACACATCGGCGACATCGAGCCCGGATGCTCGGCCGCTTTCTCGCCCCGGCTGTTTGCCATGCAAATACAGACTTCAATTACGAAAAAGCGGGCGAAGATAAGGCGGCGGTGCGAGCCACCGAACCGAGCATCGAAACCGAACGCCTGCCAACTTTATCGGGCCTGGCAAGCATCGTGTGTCGGCCGATCTTCCGATCCCGATTCTCGCACCGGCGTCGCTCGATCCCCGACGAGCGTCCGCCGTATCGTCTCTCTCCGCGGCGCCGAAACGAACGCAAATAAAAAAGACCGAAAGAAACATCGAACCGAGAAAAAGAGGCGAAAAATAGCTCTCACACCGACGAGATCCCGAAATCGATATGTGTTCCTCGAAAAGTATTTTCACCGTTACTCTTCCGTCGCGATCTATTAGGAAATCGTTCTCTGTTTACCTTTCATGTTTCCCGCGTGACAGTGTCGACACATTCGTGGCAGCGTTGGTTCGATTCCCGTTTCTCCGGCAGCGAACAGCCTTCAGTGGCGCGCGAACGTGAAAAATCCCACGCTACTCATGGCTACCATCCGCTCAGAGCGTCCAATCGTTCCACCACGTCCGTTCTATCGATCAGTCGGTGAACCGCGTACGAACATGCCGCGAATCGATCGCATTTCGTCCCCGGAAGCATCCACCTGGCGTCGCGATCAATCGCAGTTGCAGCACGCTGACAGAACGATTCCGCGGGTTCACCCGTGCGTTTGTCCGCGAGCATTCGTCAAACGCGTAATAGTTTCCTCGAAATTTCCTCTGCTTGTGGTACCACGAGTTGTCGTACCTTATCCTCTGCTGAGGGTAGAGAACCGAATCGCGGATCTATCGAGTGGTCATAGAGATCGAGGTGTCTCGTGTGTGTTCCACCTGTTCGTGTTGTCTCGTAAACCCGAAACGGCGAAGCAGTGGAGTGGAAATTGCGCAGAAATCGGCGAACCGTTCGGGAAAGTTCGGTTGCCGATGGGAGAAGAAGGAGTTGGCTATCTCGCGGCAGCTGGGAACGTAACGAAGAATGCGTAATATCCAACGTACACACGGTGCCAGGGTGCACGGTATCAGCGGCGATACGACTTTTCACCGATCGAGAAGCAGCCACTGGTAAACACAGCCGTATCGGCACGGCTGCGCGAATAATAGGCACTTTTGTTCCGTTATTTTTCCACGAGGACCACGGAGATAGGCCGACGTAGCGATGCCGGAGCGGAACGGAACATCACAGAACCGGCAGGAATTACTGTCAGACGAACTGGCGCGGCCGCGGTAATCGGCGCGGCTCCTCTTCCGGTTCTCGCTCCAGTCAGCGGAGTAACGCGCGAGCCGAAACCGACACGGACACTGCGCGTTCACCGTCGTTGCTGCTACTGTCACACCGCGAACGAATCACTGTTCACGAGGCACTGCGTCGATCACGAGGGTTCAACCCGATATTCACCTTGGTCGATCCTAGCTAACCACCCGGAGAGCACTCCTCTTTAACCCGAGCGGAAGAACTCTGGGAACGAAACGAAGGTCAGCTTCCGGTGCGTGGCGCGCGAATCAATCACCGTTACCATCCGCGGCGAGCAGACCCGAGGATCGCGAGACGGTGTCGGAAAAACTGGCGAAACTGGAGCAAACTGTAGGAAAATGGTGCGAGAGACAGACGGAGAAGGCGTATCGCAAGAGGATCGGTGAGAGCGGAACGGCTGCTCCACCGGTTGCCTGTCGACTAGCGGTCGTCGGCGCGTAGCACTGGTATAGAAGAGAAGCTCGCAGCACGAAGAAACTACAGCACGAAACGTAGCGTGATGCCCGGGGTGGGGGACTCGTACCCGTGGGGCAGCTGTCTTGAAAGAGGGACGCGGCGGAGGACGCCGGCCTGCCGCCTATAAATGTGTACGAATGTGTGTTTGTCAAGCCGTGGTGGGGCACCCTGTATCCTGCGGAGGGCACACGGAACGACCGCCACGCTGGAGGGGAGATGCAACCGATGCATTTCACGGGTGCATGCCCTGTGCTCGACTTCGCTGCGGACCGCGCTGCGCGCCGAGAATTCTCGCGCGGACGAGATCGGCCGCGAAAAACTCCCGCTGCAAAATTTTCCCCGCCTTCGGTTCCGATTTCCGCGAATTTTCACAATTTCTCGTACCCTTCCTCGCGGTATACGAACCTGACAACCGCGTTTTGAGGTCCAAGTGGCGAGAGTATCGGAAGATCGACGTTGGAATCGTAATTGACGACGAGAGACAAGAGTCGAAGAGATCGAGACCTGTCTCGCGTGATTTTCTGCTTTCGTGTGGTTAATTCCGGCGTTCGAGTATCGGATAAAAACGCAAGAAGACCGCGAAGAGACTGTGGATGCTTCTGGAAAGAATGACGCAACGCCGGGTTCCCGTGATGCGTTTTTCGGGGTAAATGAACGAATCTTTGCGTTTCCTCGGCCGCGTCGTACGCTCGAAGGCTGCTCCGCGAATAAACTCGACCCTCCGCGAGCGACGCGGTCGATCACGGGAATTTCGATGGGATTTTGTAACCGTTAAAAAATTTCGTTGCCACGAAGAGTGCCGGTGTTATCTCGCGATCGGGCCGGAAACGAAGGGCTGAAAACACGGATAGAATAAACGGCGAGCTCAGAGGCGGGCGCAGCTGCGAAATTTCGAGGAAAATCGTGGTTAGCATTCAAGGCGGGGCTCGAGTGGTTCGATTCGGAAGCAAATTTCGTGTCGGCGAGGAGCGAGATCGGGATCTGCGGCCAGGTACCGATATGCATGCCACCGGTATGCATCGTTGGTCGCT
>NW_027471030.1:0-29943 GCF_051020765.1 Lasioglossum baleicum
CCGTACTTCCGATAGTCAAAAAAGGCATGCCGGATGTAAATCCCCGAAACAGTTTGGTCCCAAGACAACTTTACTTGCGGTATAAATAATAAGGCACTGAGTCGAACCGCCGGTGAACATTACCAGTTAAAACAAAACGATTCTTTTTACGCAATAATTACCTTCCTGGATCAAAACCTGCAGTATCGTTGGTATAACTTCGTGTTCAGAGAAACAAATTAGTAGACGTTTTAGCGACTGACACCTTAACTTCATGTATGAATGAGAAGATCGAGTGTCAATCCATTCGAGAACGCTACCACCTTCTGTGAGAAACGAACGGCTAGGTCAAGAGCTGCACAAGTAATGCGATACCGAGAGTCAAAGAAGGCATTCCGGGAGTAAGTCCATTGAAAAGTTTTGGCGAAGTCTTGGTACGTTTTGGTGCACAGTGTCACACCGTTGCAGAACGTGACCTATTGCTACACAGTCAATCTTTTTACGGAAGGCCTTACGCTCCGAGAAGCTATCCCGTTGTATCGAGGGTATAATTTCGTGTTCAGAGAAACAATTTAGTACACATTTTAGTGACGGCCACCTTAATTTCATTTATGAATTATAAGGTCGAGAGTCAAGCCGATGGAGAACGTTACCAACTTTCTTCAGAGTCGCACGGTAAGTCAATAGTTTCTCCGATCCATCGGTACTGATAGTCGCACCAGGTACTCCGGGAGTAAATACGCCGAACAGTATTGGCAACAGACTCCTTAATTTACGGAATGTATATGGAAGTAGAGCGACAAGCCGATTGATAATGCCACAAATTGGTACAAGCCGATCGCTTTACTGAAGACCTTACCCACCGGAAGCCTATCGCGCTGTACTGAGTGTATAACATCGTGTTCAAGGAAGCAAATTGGTATATATCATAGTGACGGCACCCTTAATTTCATGTATGAATTAGAAGATCGAGTGTTATGCCATTCGAAATCGTTACCACCTTCATTGAGAGTCTCATATCCAACGCAATATCTTCTCCTATCCTGTGATTCCGAAAGCCAAAACCAGCTATTCCGGGTGTAAGTCCACTGAACAGTACAGGCACTATACACCTTATTTCACCGTATTAATATTAAAGTACTGAGAGCGACCTTTGTAGAACGCTACCGACTGGTGTCGGATCAAACTTTTTACCGAAGGCCTTACCTTCCGAGAACATAAGCCGCTGTAACGAGAGTATAACTTCGTGTTTAGAGAAACACATTAGAATACATTTTAGTGACAGCACCTTAAATTCATCTATGAATTAGAATATCGATGTTCCTACCGTTCTAGTTCGTTTGCACCTTGTTTGAAAGTCGAAGGGTCAAGTCAATAGCTGCAGTTATCCTATGATTCCGAAAGGTAAATCAGGTATACCAGGAGAAAATGCGCTGAACAGCATTAGCAATAAGCACCTCAACTCACTGTATGAATATTAATGTGCAGAACTGATCCGCTGCGGAACGATACCAATTAGAATAACGGCATACTCCGTACCAGATACCTTACCTTCCGAGAACGTAGCCCGCTGTATCGTGGGTATAACTTAGTGTTCAGAGAAGCAAATAAGTGGACATCTTAATGCACGCGCATCTCAATTTCATGCGTGAATAAGCGGATCGAGTGACAAATCGCTGAACGTGACATCCTTCATCGGAATCAAACGACTAAGTCAATAGCTTTACCCATCCTACGATTCCGAGAGCCATGCCAAGTATTCGGGGAGCAAATCCGCCGTAAATCATTGACACTAAACACCCTATTTCAGTCTACATATATTAAGGTACAGAGTCAGACCGATGTAGAACATTACGAATTGGTATATAGTCAAACTTTTCCGGAAAGCCTAACCATCCGAGATGCATCGAGAGCATAATTTCGTGTTCGGAGGAGCAATTTAGCATGCATCCTTGTGTCAGACCCCTTAACTTCATGTATGTAGTAGAAGATCGAGCGTCAAGCCGTTGTAGAACGATACGTATTGGTTTAGTGTCAAACACTACACAGAAAGCCTTGCCTTTGAGAAGCTAACCCGCTGTATACAGAGAAGAACTTCCTGTTCCGAGAAGAAAATTCGTATGAATTTTAGTGTCTGGCACCATAACATCATATATTAGTTATAAGGATTGCTTGTCAAAGAGATCCAGAACGTTACCAGCTTCTTTGAGGATCAAACGGTTACGTAAATAGCTTCATATATCCTGTGTTTCCGAGAGTCAATCCAGGTATCCAGGGAGTAAATCCGCTGACCAGTATTGAGAGTGGACACCACAATTCACGGTTTGAATATTAAAACAGCGCGTCAAACCGTTTGTGAACGTCACCAATTTTTATAAAGTCAAATGCATTACCGATGGCCGTATCCGCGAACCACATCCACATCATCGAGGGTATAACGCCGTGTTCAGAAGATGAAATTAGTAAAATATTTAGTGACCGGGACCATAATTTCATTATGAATATGAAGATCAAGGGTCAAACTATTCGAGAAAGTTACTACTTTCTTTGAGTTTCAAAGGGCTAAGTCAACAGCTTCATACATCATGTGATTCAGAAAGTCAAACGAGATATTCCGGGTGTAAATGCGCTGCACAGTATTGGCTATAAATACTTTAATTTGAATAGGGTTGAATATTAAAGTAGAGCGTTACCCCGTGTGAGAACGATACAATTGCTGTACGGTCAAACACTTTACCGAATGCCTTACCGCCCGAGAAGCTAATCCGCCGCATCGAGAGTATAGCTTCATGTTCGGAGAAACAGATTAGTATACAATTTAGTGACGGTGCCATAAATTCACGTATGAATTAGAACATCGAGAGTCAACGCCTTCGAGAACGATACCACCTTCAGTGAGAGACGAACTTCTAAGACAATAGTTTCACGTATCCTGCGATTCCAAGCGTCAAATGAAGTATTCAGTGTCAAACCGATTGAGAGTTAGTATAAAGTCAAACGTATTACCGAAGGCCCAGCCATCCGCGAACTTCACCGGCATCATCGAGAGTATAGCATCGACTTCAGAGCAAGAAGTTAGTATTCATTCCAATGACGCGCACCTTAATTTCATGTGTGAATAGAATAATCGAGGGTCAAACCCTTGGAAGAGGATCCCACCTTATTTGAGAGTCAAGCAGCTAAGTCAACAGCATAACCTATCCTGTCTTGCCGATAGTCGTATCAAGTATTCAAAGAGTCAATAAACTGTACACTACTGGCAATGAATACCATAATTCACGGTCTGATTATTAAGGTGCAGCGTGAAACCGTTTGAGAACGTTACAAATTCCTATAAAGTTAAACGTTTTACTGAAGGCCTGACCATCCGCAAAACTAACCCGCTGTATCGAGAGCACAATATCGTGCATATTGGGACGAATTAGTATACGTTTTAGCAGCGGGAACTTTAATTTCATGTATTAATTAGAAGTTCGAGGGTCGTACCGTACGAGAACGTTAACACCCTCATTGTGGGTAGAATGGCTAAATGAATTGCGTCACCTATCTTGTGATACCGAGGGCCGAGCCAGGTATTCCGGGAGTTATCGCCCTGAAAAGCATTGGCAAAGGATAAATAAGAACATTCTACATAGAGGGTCAAACCGTGGGAGAAAAAAAAAAAATTCATATAATATCATCCTTTTTACCGAATACCTCACCTTCCGAAAAGCTAACCCGCCATAGAGAGGGTGTAACGTCGTGTTCAAAGACGCAAGTTAGTATAAACGTTTGTGACAGGCACCACAATTGCAATTATTTATTTAGAAGCTCCAGGATCAATTCGTAAGGGAACGATGTCACCTTTTTCGGGATTCGACCGGTTTTGTCAATAGCTTCACCTATACTGCGATTCCGAAAGTTAAACCAGGTATAATCTGGAGTAAGTCCGCCGATGGTTTTTGGCAATAGACACCATAATACACGGTTTGAATATTGTAGTAGAGCGTCAAACCGCGTGAGAACGTTTCTAATTGCTATAGAGCCAAACGTCTTACCGAATGCCTTACCGTCCGAGAAGCTAACCCGCGGAATTGAGAGTATAGCTACGAGCTTGTGGAAACACATTAGTAAACATTCCAGTAACGGGGACCTTAATTTCATTTTGAACAAGATGATCGAGGTTTAAGCCGTTCAAGACAGATGCCATCTTCCATGAGAGTCGAACGGCTCAGTCAACAGCTTCACCTATCCCGTGACTCCGAAAGACAAACCAAATGTTGCGCGAGTAAATGCGCTGAACATTATTGGCAATAGAGACCTTATCTAACGGAATGCATATTGAAGAAAAGAGTCAAATCCCTGGAGAACGTTACCAATTGCTCTAACGACATACTCCATACCGGTTCCTTACCTTCCGAGAAAATGACCCGCTGTATGGTGGGTATATCTTCGGGTTCAGGGAAACAAATTAGTGGACATTTTAGTAGATGGACAAATTACTTTTATGTACGAATTAGAAGGTCGAGGTTCAAACTTTTCCAGATCGCTACCACTTTCTTTGGGAGTCTAACGGTTGAGTCAATAGCATCACATATAATTGTGATTTCGAGTGTCAGGCCTGGTATTCCAGGAGTAAATGCGCTGAACATTATTGGCAATACACACCTTAACTCACGGTTTGTATGTCAAAGTTCAGCGGGAATTCGTTTGAGAAAGTTACCAATTGGCATGAAGTCGAAAGCTTTGCCAAAGACCTTACACTCTGAAAAACTAAACCCCTGTATCTAGAGTACAATACCGTGTTCAGAGGGACGAATCGGTATGCATTTTAATGACGAGCACATTGATTTCATGTATGAATTAGAAGATCGGTGGTAAAAGAGTTCGAGAACGTTACCAACTCCATTGTGTGCCGATCGGCAATGTCAATACCGTATCGTATCATGTGAGTCCCAGATGCAATCCAGGTATTCCCAGAGTAATCCACTGAATAGTATTGCCAATAGACACCTTAATTCATGGAATCAATATTTATGTATACAGTCAAACCGTTGCAAATCGTTACCCATCCGGATTCAGTCAAACCTGTTCCCGATGGCCTTACTTTCCGAGAACCTCACCCACTACGTCGACAGTAGAACATAGTGTCCAGAGAAAGAAATTATTTTTCTCTTCAGTCGCGGGCATCTTAGCTTCATGTATGAATTAGAAGATCGAGGGACAAATCGTGCGGTAACGTTACCACCTTCTTAGATTCCAACTGCTGAATCTTTACATACACTGTCCTGTGTTTCCGATAGTCAGAGCACGTATTCCGGGAGCCAATCCGCATTGCAGTATTACCAATGGACATGTTCATTAACGGAATAAATATTAAAGTGGAGTGTCCAGTCTTTGTAGCACGATACCTATTGGTATAGCGTCAAACTTTTTACCGAAGACCTTACCCTACGATATCCTAATCTGGTGTACCGATATTCTAAATTCGTGTTCAGGGAAACAACCTATTATTCCTTTCAGCTTCGGGTAACGTAACTTCATGCATGTATTCGAAGGTCAAGTGGCAAACGGTTCAAGAAACTTACCACCTTCCGTGAGAAACAAACAGCTAAGTGAAAAGCTTCACATATTCCGAGATTCCGAGAGTCAAACTAGGTATGGCGGGAGTAAATCAGCAGAAAGGTATTGTCAATAGATTCCTTAATTCGCGGATTGAATAGTAAGTTAGAGCGTCAACCCGTAAGAGAGCACTGCCAATCGGAATAAATTCAAGCACATTACCGATGGCCATACCATCGGAGAAGCTAATCCGAAGTTTCGAGAGTATAACTTCGTGTTCAGAGGAAGAAATTCTTCGCTTGTCCAGAGAAGTAAATTAGTATACATTTTACAGGCGGCACCGTAATATCATGTAAGAATTAAAAGGTCAAGGGTCAAGCAGTTCGATATCGTTACCACTTTGTTTGGGAGACGAACGGCTAAGTCAATAGCTTCACCAATCCTGTGATTCCAAGAGACAAACCAAGTATTCCAGGATTAAATCGACTGAACAGTATTGGCAACAGACACCTTAACTCTCGGCATGAATATTGCAGTTGAGAGTCAAACCGTCGGAGAACATCACGAATTGGTATATCGTAATTCATTTAACTATAACCTTACCTGCCTGCAACATAACCCGCTACAGCGATTGTCTTGCTTAGTGCTCACGGAAACATTTGAGTAGGGATTTTAGCAGACGGACACCTTATATTTTTGTGTCAATATTAAAATCGAGGGTCAAACCGTCGCGAGTACGTTAGCACCTTGTTCTAGAGTCGAACAGCTGTGTCAACAGCTACACCTATCCTATGATTCCGAGAGTCACACCACTTATTCCGGGAGTAAATACCCTGTGCACTATTGGCAATAGACATTTTAATTCACGGTTTGAACATTAAAGCAGATCGTCAAACCCATGTAGGGCGTTTCTAATTGGTATTAAGTCAAACGTTTCACTGATGACCTTCGTCTCCGAGAGCATAACGCGCTGTATCTAGAGTAAGATAAGGTGCTCAGAGGAACATGTTCGTACACATTTTTGGCCCGCGCACCTTAATTTCATGTGTGCAGTTGAAGATTGAGTCACAGACAGTTCGGGAACCCTGCCATCTTCTTTGAGAATCGATCGGCGAAGTCAAGAAGTTCACGTATCCTATGACTCCGAGTGCCAAAGCAAATATTCCTGGAGTAAATCCACTGAACAGTAATGGCAATTGGCAGCTTAATTCACAGTCTGAATATTATGGTAGAGCGACATGCCGTCAGAAGCCATGACCAATTGGAATAAGGTATTTCTTTTTGCCGAATACCTTACCATCCACGAATATTAACCTGCCGTAGGGAGTGTCATTCTAGTTGTTGACAGAAACATATTGGTGCATATTTCGTCAGACGGACACCGCATTTTCAGGGTCGAGTAGCAATACCGAATGTCAAACCGTTCGAGACCGTTACCACCTTCTTTGAGAGACGCACAACGAAATCAATAACTACACTTATCCACTGATTTTGAGAGACAGAACAGGTATTTTGGGAGTGAATGGGCCGTACAATATTGGCAACATACACCCTATTTCACGGTATGAATATTAAAGTCAATTGTCAAACCGTTGTATATTGTTACGTATTGTAATGTAGTAAAACTTTTATCCGTAGGCCTTAATTTCCGAGAAGCTAACCCGCTGTATCCACATTTTATCTTCGTGTTTTTATTAGCAAATTAGTATACATTTTAGCGACGGGCACCTTGATTTCATGTATTATTTGGAAGATCTGGCGTATAACCGTCCGAGAACGTTACCTACCTTCTTTGAAAGTCGCAATCCTAAGCCAATATCTTCACCTATCCTGTGATTCCGTGGAACAGACCAGGTATTCGAGGAGTAAATGAATTCCACTCTATTAGCAATGGACACCATAATTAATTGAACATTATAATAGCACGTCAGACCGTTTGAGAACGTAACCAATTGCTTGAAGTCAAACGTTTTACCGTGGACATTACACACTGAGATCAAAACCCGCTGTGTCGAGAATATTGCTTCCAGTTCAGAGATACATATTAGTAGACAATTTAGCAGACGAAATACTTATTTTCATGTCTGAATAGAAAAATCGATGGTATATACCAAAGAATGAATACCAAAGTAGAGAGTTAAATCGTCGACGAACATTGCCAATTCCTATTAAGTCATTCCTTTTACCGAATACTTTGCGATCCGAGAATCTAACTCGCTGTGTTGTATGTCTTGATTATTATTCACGGAACCAAATCAGTCGAACCAAGCAGACAGACACCTCTTTTTAATGAACAAGTATCATAATCAACCAACAATCTGTTCGATTACGTTACCACCTTCTTTGAGATCCGAACAGATAACACAATAGCTTCTCTTAGAATCGAACGGCTACGTCAATAGCTGCACCTACTGTGTGACTGCGAGTCGTCGATCCAGGTATTCCGGGAGTAAGTCCGCTGAAAACTATTGGCAAAGACACAACAATCCGCGGTAAGTATATTGAAGTAGAGATTCAAACCCTTGGAGAACATTACCACTTGGTATAAAGTCCTTCTTTTTCCGGATACCATACCTTCACTGAACCTAAGCTGCTGTACCGAGTGTATTTATTCGTTTTCAGAGAAACACATTGGGATACATATTATTGACGCGTACCTTATTTACATATATGAATAGGAAAGTCACGTGTAAAATATTTCGAGAACGTTACCACCTTTTTTATGCGTCGTACGTACAAGTTAACAGCTTCACCTATTCTGTTATTCCCGGAGTCAGACCATGTAGCCCGCGTCCAAACTAGGTATACAGTATTGGCGGTAGACTCCCAATTTCATGGTATATAGATTATACAGCAGAGTCAATCCTTTTTGGAACGTTCCACACTCCTATACAGTAAAACCTTTCACCGTCAGCCTTACTATCCGAGACGCTAACCCGCTGTATCGACAGTATAGCTTCGTGTTCAGAGACAGAAATTAGTCTTCATTTCAGTGACGAGCACCTTAACTTCATGCATGAATTAAAAGATCGAGGGTCAAACCGTTAGAGAACGTTACCACCTTCTTTGTGAGGCGCACAGCTATGTGAATCGCACCTCTTATTCTGTGGATGTGGAAGTCAAACCAGGCATTCCTGGATTAAATCCGCTGAACAGTATTGGCAGTGGACACCGTAAATCACGATATGGTTATTAATGTATAGCGTCAATATGCCCGCTAAAGTTAGCAATTGGTGTAGAAACATAAGTTTTATTGAAGACCTTACCCTCCAAAGCCTATCTCACTACATCAAGGGAATAACTTCGTGATCAGAGATACAAATTAGTATACATTATAGTTCCGGGCACCTAAAGTTCATGTATCAATTGGAAGATATAGTGTCAAACAATTCGCGAAAGATACAGCTTTTCCGAGAGTCGAACGCCTGTGTCAATATCTTCACCTATACTTGTGATTTCCAGAGTCAAGCCTGGCGATCCAGGGGGGAATCCGCTGCACAGTATTGGCAATGGACGCCTCAATGCACGGTTTGAATATTACGGCAGGCCGTCAAGCCACTCTAGAACATTACATATAGGTGTAGGGTCAAACTTCTTGCAGAATACGTGACCCTCCAACACGTTGGCCGGCTGTATCCAGAGTATAACTCCGTGTTTAGAGGTAGGAACTAGTACTCATTTTAGCGACGAGCACCATAATGTCATGCATGAATTATAAAATCGAGTGTCAAACCGTTCAAGACCGTCACCACCTTCTCCGATGTTCGAACAGCTAAGTAACTACCTTCCTCCCAACCTGTGATTTATAGAGAAAAACCTGGTTACCCTGGAGTAAATTTGCTGAATATTATTAGCAATAGACACCTATTGCTGTATAATTTAATATTGTATATGAAATTAGGGCGCCAGGCCGTTATAGAACGTTACCAACTCGTATAGAATTAAACAATCTATCGCGGTCCATCCCTTCCGAACGGCTAACCAGCTGCATCGAGAGTATAACATCGTGTTCACAGGATCGAATTACTATACAGTTTAGAAACGGACACCACATTTTCATATACGAATAGAAAGCTCGAGATTATAAACGTTCGAGAGCGCTACCAACATCTTTGGAATTCAAACGGCTAACTCAGTAGCATCACATATCCATTGATTACGTGAGTCAAACCAGGTATAGGGGAGTAAATCCGCTTGACAATATTGGTAATAGACACCTTAGTTCACGGCTTCAATATTAAAATGCAGCGTCAAACCGTTTGAGAGCGTTACCAATTGTTGTAAAGCCAAACGCATTTCCGAAGACCATACCCCCTGAAAATCAAACCCGCTGAATCGTGAGTATATCTGCATGTACAATGATAGAAATTAGTATTCATTTCAGTGACGGGCAGGTTAACTACATGTTTGAATTGGAAGGCGAGGGTCAAACAGTTCGAGAAAGTTACTACCCTCTATGAGAGACGGACTGCTGAATCAATAGCTTCGCATTTCGTGTGACTCCGATAACTAAACCAGACATTCCTCGAGTAAGTGCGCTGAACAGTTTTGGCAGAAGACACATTAATTCACGGCTCGAATATTAAAGTAGATCGTCAAATCGATAGAGAGCGTTACCAATTGGCATAAAGTCAAACCTATTACCGAAAGCATTACCGTCTTCGAACCTGACCGGCTTCATCGAGAGTATAAGACCGTGACCTAAGAATGGAATTAATACCCATTAATGTGACGGACACCTTAATTACATGCGTGAATTAGAAGATCAATCGTCAAACAGCTCGGGAACATTGCGAACTCCTGTGAGAGAGGAATGGCTATGCCAACGGTTTGACCTATCCTGCTATTCCGAGAGTCAAAGCAGGTATTCCGGGAGTAAATTTGCTAAATATTATTGGATATAGGCACCTTAGTTAACGGTTTGAATATTAAAATAGATCGTCATACCGTTTGAGAACGTAATCAATTGATAAAAGTTCAAAAGCTTTACCAAGGGCCTTACCTTCAGAGAACCTCACCCGCTGCATCGACAGTATAACTTCGTGTCCAGAGAAACAC
The DNA here is from genome assembly GCF_051020765.1 of Lasioglossum baleicum. Classification (NCBI taxonomy): domain Eukaryota; kingdom Metazoa; phylum Arthropoda; class Insecta; order Hymenoptera; family Halictidae; genus Lasioglossum; species Lasioglossum baleicum. The sequence goes on from NW_027471030.1 coordinate 10,579, forward strand.
AGTAGTATTCATTATAGAGTATACATTATAGTATACATTATAATTTCGTGCATGAATTAGAAGATCGAGGCACAAACCGTCCGAGAACGTTATACCCCGCTTTGCGATTCGAACGGATAAGTCAGTAGCTTCACAAATAATGAGGTTCCGATAGGCAAACCAGGTATGCCGGGAGTCAATCCGCTGTAGTCGATTGGTAATGGTTACTCCAATTCTCGGTTTGAATATGAAAGCAGGGCGAGAAACCGTTTGAGAGCGTTACCAATTTGTATATAGTCAACCGTTTTAACGAAGGCCTTAACTTTCGCGAAACTCACCGGCATCATAGAGAATATAACTTCGTGTTCAGATAGGCAGTAGTATTCATTTCAGTGAGGAGCACCTTGACTTCATGAATGAATTAGAAGATCGAGGGTCAAACCGTTCGAGAAGGTAACCATCTTCATTGAGAGTGACATAGATGCTTCAATAGCTTCACCTATCCTGCGAATCGGAGGGCTAAATCTGGTTATTCTAGGAGTAAATCCGAAGAAGAGAATTGACAATAAACTCCGTAATTCATGCTTGGAATATTAAAGAGGAGAGTCAAACCGTCGGAGACGAGTTCTAAATTCTATAATATCATTGCTTTCGCCGAATACCTCACCTTCTTAGAATTTAACCCGCAGCAGCTAGTGTCTTACTCAGCGTTCACTGCATTAAATTATTAGATGTTTTAGCAGACGGAGACCTTATTTTCATGTATCCATAGAAAGATCGAGTGTTAATCCTTTGTGGAACGTGACAAGCTTTCTTGACAGTCGCCCAGCTATGTCAGTAGCTTCACCTATCCTGTCACACCGAGAGTCAAACCAGGTATTCCGGGATTAAATGCGCTGAACAGAATTGGCAACAGACAACTTAATCCACGACAGGAATATTAGGGATTAGACTCAAACAGTCGGAGAACATTACCAATGTTTATAATGTCAATCTTTTTACCCATTAATTTAACATCCGTGAACACAACACTCTTTAGCTGTTGTCTAGCTGAGGTTTAACACGAACATATTTCTAGACATCTTAGCAAACGGACTCCCTATTTTCATGTATCAATAGAAAAATCATGAGTCAAACCGTTGGAGAACGTTACGACAGTCTTTCAGGGACGAACAGCTATCTCAATACCTACACTTATTCTCAGATTCCGAAAGCCGGGGCTGGTATTTCGGGTGTATATACGCTGAACAGTATTACCAATAGACGCCATAATTCACGGTATTAATATTAAACTAGAGCGTCTATTCGTTTTGAGAATGCTACCAGTTGGTATAAAGTCAAACGCTTCATTGGAGACCTTACCCTCCGATAACCTAACCCGCTGTATTGATAGTCGAAATTAGTGATCAGAAAAAAAAACTATTATTACATATAGTGCCGGTAATTTTCTGGATAAATAACAACATCGTGTGCCAAATCGTTGGAGAACGTTACCAAAGGTCAAAATCAAACCAGATATTTCGAGAGTAAATACGCTGTACAGAATTGGCAATAGACACCCCACCTCACGGTTTGACTATTGAAGCAGACCGCCAAGCCGTTGTATAACACTGCCAATAGGTGTAAGGTTATACTTCTTACTGAATGCATTACCCTCCGAAGAAATATCCCGCTGTATCGAGAGTATAACGCCGAGGTCAGAGGTACAAACTAGTATTCATTTCGCTAGCGGGCACGCTAACGTCATTTATGAATTAGAAGATCAAGGTTCAAACCGCTCGAGGTTATTACCAACTTGTGTAGGACACGAAGGGCTATGTCAATAGCTTCACCTATCCTGTAATTCCGTGTGTAAAACCAGGTATTCGGAGAGTAATGTGGCTGTACAGTATTGGCTACAGATAGCTTATTTCACGGTTTGGATATTAAATTAGAGCGTCACAACGTTTGAGAACGATAGCAACTTGTATTAATTCAAACGTTTTACCGATGGCGCTACACTCCACGAGCCTCACCCACCTCATCGAGAATGAATCTTGGTGTTCAGAGGAAGAGGATAGTATTCATTTCAGTATCGGGCGCTTTAACTTCATGCACGAATTAGAAGATCGAAGGTCACACGGATGGGGAACGTGACCACTTTCCGTGAGCCTCGAACAACAAACGCAATAGTTTCATTGCGAGTCAAACGGCCATGCCAGGAGCATCACCCATCCTGTGATTCCGAGAGTCAAACCAGATAGACCGGCAGTGCATCCGATGTAGGGTATTGTCAATACGCAGCATAATTCACGGTAGAAATATTAAAATACTGAGTCAAACAGCTGGAAAACATTATCAATTAAAATAAAGTAATACTTTTTACCCAATACCTTACCTTCCGAGAATCTCATCCGCTGTAGCGAGGGTCGAACTCAGTCGTCACGGAAACAAATGAGTAGACATTTCAGCAGACGGACACCTCATTTTCACGTATGAAAGCAAAATTAAGAGTCAAACAGTTCGAGAACGTTTGCATCCATTTTTGAGAGTCGTGCTGCTAAGTCAATAGCTTCACCTACCCTGTAAATTCGAGAGTCAGGCCAGGAATTCTAAGAGCCTATCCGCAGTATCGATAGGGCAGTGGGCACATTAATTCACATTATAAATAGTAAAGTACGGAAACATATTGTTGAACAGCCTTACCTACTGGAATAGAGTCAAACTTTTTACTGGATACCTGACATTCCGAGGAGCTATTCCGCTGTATCAAGAGCATAACATGGTGCTCAGAGATGCAACTTACTATGCCTCTTAGTGACGCACCTTAATTTCATATATAAATTAGAAGGTCGAGTGTCAACCCGTTAGAGAGCGATGGGACCTTCATTGGGAATCGAACGGCTATGTCAATAACCTCACCTATCCTGTGACAGCGAGTGTCAAAAGGAGTCATTCCGCGAGTATATTCGCTGAAGAGTATTGGCTATAGACATCTTAATTCACGGTTTATATATTAAAGCAGGGAGGAAAGGCATCGGACAGCATTACCATATGTTATAGAGTCATACTTTTTACCGCAGAACTCACCTTCTGTGAACCTAATCCGCTGTTTCGAGAGTATAACTATGTTCTCAGAGAAGCAGCTTAGTATACATTTTAGTGAGTAGCCCCTCAATTTCATGTCTGAATTAAAAGATCGGTGGTCCATCCTGTCGAGAACTTTACCACCTTCTTTGGGCATCGAACGGCTTACTCAATAGCTCCACCTATCCAGTCATACGGAGTGTCAAACCAGGTATAGCTGGAGTAAATCCGCTGAACAGTATTGCCAATAAATAACTTAATTCACGGTTTGGCTAAAAAAGTAAAGGGTCAAACCGTTTGAGACCATTGCCAATTGGTATAGAGTCAAACACTTTACCCATGGCCTTACCTTCGGCGAAGCTAGACCGCCGTTTTGAGTGTATTACTTCCTGTTCAGAGAAGGAAAGTTGCCCCTATTTCTGTCGCGGGCGCCTTAATTTCGTGTATGAATAAGATGATCCGAGGGCAAACCGCTCGTGAACATTTCCTACACCTTTGAGAGTTGAACGGCTCAGTCTGCAGCATCACCCATCCCGTGATTCCCAGAGTGAAGCCTGGTATTCCAGCAGTAAGTCCGCTGAAAGGTATTGGCAGTATACACCTTAATTCACCGTTTCAATATTAAATTAGGGCGTGAACCGATTGAAGACGTTACCTATTGGTATAAGTTCTAACCTTTTATCGAAGACCTTACCCTCCCAGAACCTAACAGGCTGTATCGAGAGTATAGCTTCATGTTCAGTGAAACCAAGTGGTACACATTTTAATGACGGGCACCTCAAATCCATGTATGAACAACAATGTCGAAACTCAAACCGTTCGGGTCCGTTACCACATTCTATGACATTCTAACGGCTAGGTAAATAGCCTCAGCTATCCCCTGCTTCCAGAATTCTTATCAGGTAATACGGGAGTAAATTCGCTGAAATGTGTTGGCAATAAACGCCATAATTCACGGTTTGAATATTAAAGTGGAGCGTCAAACCGTTTGAGAACGTTACCAATGCCTATAAAGTCAAACTATATCAAACAATAGACTATAGCTTCTGCCGTGCTGCGATTACGAAAGTCAAAGGACGTTTTCCGGGAGTAAATCCGCTGAACGGTATTGGCATTAGACGCCCTCATTCGCGGTTTGAATACTACAGTAGAGCGTCAAACCGTTTCGCAACGCTTCCAGTTGATCTAAAGTCAAACGTTTTATTGATAACCTTACCGTTCCAAAGCATAAATCGGTGTATCGAGAGTATAACAAGATGTTCAGAGAAACAAATGAGTAAACGTTTTAATGCCGGGCACATTAATTTCTCGAATGAAATAGAAGATCGAGAGTCCAACCATTCCAGAACGTTACCATCTTATTTGTGAATTGAACGGCTACGTCAGTAGCTACACCCACCCTGGGATTCCCAAAATTACATCACGAATTCCGATAGTAGATCCGCTGAACACATTGGCATTAGACACCCTATTTCACGGTTAAATATTAAAGTACACAATCAAACCGATGTAGCACGTTACCTATCGGTGTAGAGTCAAACTATTAACCGAAGGCCTTACCTTCCGAGAAGCTCACCCGCTGTATCCAGAGTATGACTTTGTGTTCAGAGATGTAAATTAATATCCATTTCAGTGACGGGCACCTTGACTTCCTGTATGAATTAGAAGATCGAGTGTCAAGCAGTTCGAGAATGTTACCGCCCTCTTTTACGATCAAACGGCATAGTCAATAGCTTCACCAATCCTGTGGTTCCGATAGTCAAACTGGGTATTCCGGTAGTCAATCCGCTCGAGAACGTTACCACCATCTTTGATAGGCGAAAGGCTAAGTCAATAGCTTTCCTTATCCTATGATTCCGTGAGCCAAAGCAGGTATTCCGGGAGTAAATCCGCTTTGCGGTATTGGAAGTAGGCGCCTCAATTCACGGCTTGAATACTAAAGTATAGAGTTAATCCGTCGCCGAACACTACCAATTCGTATTAAGTCATTCCATTTACCGGATACCTTACCTTCCGAGGACCAAATCCGCTGTGTCGTGTGTGTTGATTAGTTTTCACGGAATCAGCTTAGTCAGCATACCAGCAGAAAGACACCACATTAGAATGAAAACATGTCAAAATTGGGGGACAATACGTTCATGAACGTTACCAGCTCCTGTGTTAGTCGATCGGTAAAACCAATAGCGTTACCTATCCTGTTATTCCTTGTGTAAAACCAGGTATTCCGGGTGTAAGTCTGCTATACAGTATTGGCAATAGACACCTTAATTCACCGTTCGAATATTAAAGTAGAACGCAAAATCGTTTTAGAATGTTACCAGTTGCTATAACACGTCGCACGTCTTACCGACTACCTAACCATCCGAGAACCTAGTCCGCTCTATCGAGATTATAAGTTAGTACCGTGCACCTTAATTTCATGAATGAATGAGAAGATCGACGGTCAATCCGTTCGAGAACGTTACCACCTTCTTTGATGATCGATTGGTTAAGTCAATAGCGTCAACTACCATGTGATCCCGAAAGTCAAACCCGGTATGCCAGGAGTAAATCCATGGCTCAGTTTTGTCCCTAAACACCTTAATTCACGGACCTAATGCTAAAGGAACGGGTCAGACCGTTTGAGAACGTTAAAGCCTTATTTGAGAATCGAATGACTAGGTCAATAGCATCACCTATGTTGGGATTACAAGAGTAATAGCAAGTAATACGGAAGTAATTCCGCTGATCGGCATTGGTAATGTACACCTTAATACTCGGTTTGAATATAAATATATAGCGACTATCCGTTTGAGAACGATACCAATTGGTATAAAGTTATACCTATTACAGAACATCTTGCCTACCGAGAAGCAAACCCCTATATCGAGGGTATAACTTCGTGTTCAGAGGATCAAATTAGTAAACATTTTAGTGACGGGGTCCTCAATTTCGTAGTGAATGTGAAGATCTAGAGTCAAACCGTCTAAGAACGATACCACTCTCTTTGAGTTTTGAACTTATAATTCAGTAGCTTCACATATCCAGTGTTTCCGAGAGTCAATCCATACATTGCTGGGGAAAATCCGCTGAACAGTCTTGGCAATAGACGCCATAATTCACGCTTTGAAGACTAAGGCAGACCGTCAAATCGATTCGGAACATTACATACTGGTATAGATTCAAAAATTTTACCGATAAGCCAACCATCGGAGAAGCTATCCCTCCGAATCCAGGGAATAACTTTGTTGTCAGAGGTAGAAATTAGTATACATATTAGTTACGGGCACCTTAATTTCATTATGAAAAAGAAGATCGAGCGTCAAATCGTTCGGGTACGTTACCATCTACTATGAGAATCGATAGGCGAAGTCAGTAGCTTCGCATATTTATGATCCCGAAAGTCAAACATCGTATTCCAGTAGTAAATCCGCTGTAGAGTATTGGCAATACTCATCCTGTTCCACGGTGTAAATATTAAGCTAGAGATAGAAACCGTTGTATAACGTTACGCATTGGAATAGAGACAAACTTTTTGTTGATTGCCTTACCGGCCGCGAACCTATCTCCCTGCATCGAGATTATAACTTCTTGTCCAGAGAAACGAATTAGCATAAATGTTCGTGACGGTCACTTTAATTTCATGTATGAATTAGAAAGTAAAGAGTCTACCCGATCATGAACGTTACCATCCTGTTTGTGAGTCGTACGGTTAACTCAATAACTTCACATATCCAGTGATTCCGAGAGTCAAACCATGCATTCTGGGAGTACATATGCTGTACAGTTTTGGCACTAAAAACCCGACTTCCCACTAGAAATATTAAAAAACAGAGTCAGACAGTGGTACAACGTTACATATTGGTATAGGTCCTAACTTTTCATCGAATTCCGTACATTCCGAGAAGCTAACGCGCGGAATCGATGGCATATCTTCGTTCTCAGAGAAGCTAAATAGTATAAATGTTAGTGCCGGCACCACAATCTCATCTATGAACCAGAAGATGGAGGGCCAAACCGTTCGAGAACTTTACCACCGTCTTTGCGAGCCGATCCATTATGTCAATACCGCATCCTATCCTGTGATTCCGAGGTGCAAACTAGGTATTCCGAGAGTAATACGCTACACAGCTTTGGTAATAGAGAGCTTAATGCACGGTTTGTAAATTAATGTAAAAGGGCAATCCGTCGGAAAATATTACCAAATGCTATAAAGTCAAACTTCTTACCGGATACCTTGCCGTCCAAAAACCTAACCAGCTGTAGCAACTGCCATGCTTGGTGCTGACGGAAACAAATTAAAAGGACATTCTATAAGACGGACACCATATTTCTATGTGTGAATAGAATGATCGAGAGCCAAACTGAGTGAGAACGATCCCACCGTCTTTAAGAGTCGAACGGCTAAGTCATTAGCTTCACTTTTCCTATGATTCCGAGAGCCAAAGCAATTATACGGGAGCAAATACGCTGAACAGTAAAGGAAATAGACGCCGTAATTCTCGGTTTGGTTATTAAAGTAGAGCGATAAACCGTAGGAGGACATAACCAATTCGTATGAAGTCATTCCCTTTACCGTATACCTTGCTGCTGAGAATATTCGCCCGCTGTAGAGAGTGCCTTGCTCGTTGTGGACGGTAACAAATTTGGGGACATTTCAGCAAACGCATACCGTATTGTAATACATGAATAACAAAACCGAAAGTCAATCCGTTTCAGAACGTTACCACCGTCATTGAAAAAAGATCGCCTGAGTCAATAGCTCCAGCTATCCTGTGATTCCGAGAGTCAAACCAGGTGATCCGAGGGCCAACCCGCTTATGAGAATTGGCAATAAATATCTTAATTCATAGCTTAAATATTAAAGCAGAGCGCGAAACCGTTTTCGAACGTCACCAATTTTTATAAAGTCAAACGTTGTAACGAAGGCCGTACCTTTTGCGATCCTCACCCGCTTCATCGAGAGCATAACTTCGTGTTTAGAGAATCAAATTGGTAAACAATTTAGCGGTGGGGAAATTGATATCAATATGAATAAGAAGATTGAGGGTCAAACCTTACCACCTTCTTTGAGATTTGAACGGCTAAGACTACAGCTTTACCGATCCTGTGATATTCAAAGTCCAACGGGTCATTCCAGGAATAAATGCGCTGTACAGTATTGGCAATAGGCACATTAATTCGCGGTGTGAATATTAAAATGGAGCGTCCCAGCTTGTGAGAACGATACTAATTGCCATAAAGTCCGTAGTTTCACCGAATACCATACTCCCCGACAATCTATCCCGCTGTAGCTAGCGTCCAGCTTATTTTTCACGGAAACAAGTGAGTAGACATTTCAGCAGACGGACACCTCAATTTCACGAAAGAATAGCAAATTCTAGAGTCAAACTGTTCAAGAAAGTTAGCACCGTGTGCTCCAGATTTACGCAGGATATGTGAAGCTATTAACACAGCAGTTCGAATCTCAATGAAGGTGGTAACGTTCTTCAACGCTTTGACTCTAGATATTCTTATTCATAGATAAATTTAAAGTTCCGTCACTAAAGTGTATACTATTGTGTTTTTCTATACACGAAGCTATATCCTCGATACGGCAGGTTAGCTTCTCGGACGGTATAGCATTCGGTAATATGATAGACTTTATAGCAATAGTAACGTTCTCACACGGTGCAATGCTCTATTTAAGTATTCAATCGGCGGAATAAGGTTTCATTAGTCAATACTATGCAGCGCATTTACTCCCGGAATATCTGGCTTGTCTCTTGGAATTACAGGATAAATGAAGCAATAGACTTAGCCATCCGAACCTCAAAGTTGGTTATAACGTTCTCAAACGGTTTGACACTCGATCTTCTTATTCATATTCATATAAATTTCCCCGCCGCTAAATTGTTTACTAATTTGATTCCCTTAACACGAAGTTACACTCACCGTACGTCGGGTTCGCTTCCCTGAAGGTACGGCCATGGGTAAAGTGTTTGACTTTATACCAATTCACAACACTCTAAAACGCTTTGTCGCTATACGTTAACATTCAAACCGTGAATTATGGTGTTATTTGCCAATACTCTTCAGCAGAATAACTCTTTGTTTTTCCGGGTTTGCCCTGGGAAGCACGGTATAAGTGAAATTATTGACTTAGTCGTTCATCTCTCAAAGAAGGTGGTAATGTTCTCGATCAGTTCGACACTCGACCTCCTAATTCATATATGAAGTTAAGGTCCCCGTAACTAAAATGTTTACTAATTTGATCCACTGAACACGAAGTTATTCTAACGATGAAGCGGCTGAGGTTCACGGAATCTACAGCCTTTGGCAAAACGTTTGAATTTATACCAATTGATAATGCTCACAAACAGTTTGAAGCTCAACTTTAATATCCAATCTGTGAAGTATATTTCTATCGTCACTACTGCTCATCGGAGTTACTCCCGGAATACCTGGTTTGTCCCTCGCAATCGCAGGATCGGCGAATCCATTGATTTGACCGTTCGATTCTCAAAGAGGATGGTAACTTTCTAGTACGGTTTGACACTCGATCCTCGAAATCATACTCCAAGCCAAGGTGACCGTCACTGAAATCCATAATGATTTCCTTCTCAGATCACTATGTTTTACTTTCGACGCAGCGGGTGAGGTTCTCGTAATGTAAGGCCTTCGGAAAATGTTTGACTCTATCCGAGGAGGTAACGATCTACAACGGTTTGACTCTCTACGATAGTATTGATACCGTGTATCAATGTCAATACCATTCAGCGAATTTACTCTCGGTATCCGTGGTTTGACTCTCGGAACCGCAGGGTATTGGCTTACCTCTTCGTCTCTCGCAGAAGGATGCAACGTTCTCGACCGGTTTAACGCTCGATCTTCTAATTCATACATAAAATTATGGTCCCCGTCGCTGAAATAAATACCAATTCGTTTCTGTGAGCACGAAGTTATACTCTCGACGAAGCCGGTGAAGTTCGCTGAAGGTTCGGCCTTCGGTAATACGTATGACTATACACAAATTTGTAACGCTCGCAAACGGTTCGACGACCTACTTTAATATTCAAATCATGAATTAAGATGTCTATTTGCAATACTATTCTGCGGATTCACTTCCGGAACACCTGGTTTGCCTTTCGGTATCACAGGATGGGTGAAGCTGTTGATTTAGTCTATTGTCTCTAAATTATGTTTGCAAAGTTCTCGGCCGGTTGACACTAGATCTTCTAGTTCATACATGAAATTAAGTTGCCCGTCATTGAAATGTTGACAAACTGGCTTCTCTGAACACGAAGCTATACCCACGATACCGCGGGTTATGATCCAGGGAGGTAATTTATGCGATAAACAGTATGACGTTATGCAAATTGGTAACGTTCTCAAACGGTTTGCCACTCTAGTTTAATTTTCATACCGCGAGATAAGGTGCACATTTCCAATACAGTTCATCAGATTGACTCCAGGAATACCTGGTATGTCTTTCGGTAAGATAGGATGGGCGTAGCTATTGACACATCCGTTCGTCTCTCACAGAAGGAGGTAACGTTCTAGAAAGGGTTTGACTCTCTGCCTTCGAGTTCATACATTATATTAAGATGCCAGTACCTAAAATGGATACTAATTTGTTTCTATTTACACTATGATATACTCCTGATGCAGCGGGTGCGGTTCTCGTAAGGTAAGGCCTTCTGTAAAATGTTGGACTCTATCCGAATAGGTAACGACCTACAACGGTTTGAGCCTGTACGTTAGAATGGATACCGTGAATTAACTGTATTGCTAATACTGGTCAACGGATTTACTCTCGGACACCCTGAGTTACCTCTCGGCAGCACAGCATAGGTGGCGCTACTGAATTAGCCGTTCGTCTGTCCCAGAAGGTAGTAACGTCATCGAACGGTTTGACCCCCGATCATCTAACTCATACACGAAAATAAGATGCCCATTTCTGAAATGAGTGCTAATTTCTTTTTCTGAACACGAAGCTATACTCTCGATGCAAGCGGTTCAGGTCCTCCGAAGGTACGGCATTCGGAAAAACGTCTGTCCTTTTAACATTTCGTAGCGGCTACAATCGGTTTGTCGCTCTACAATAATCTTCAAACCTTGATTTATGGTGTCTATTGCCTAAACCCTTCAGCGGACTTCCTCCCGGAATACCTAGTTTGACACTCCGAACCCCTGGATAGGTGATGCTATTGACTTAGCCGTTCGTCTCTCACAGTAGGTGGCAACGTTCTCGCGCGGTTTGGCGCTCGACCTTCTAACTCATACATGAATTTAAGGCGCCCGTCACAGAACCGGTGACTAATTTATTCTTCTGAATACGAATTTCTGCTCTCGATGTAGCCGGCGAGGTTCACGGAAGGTATGGAATTCTACAAAACGATGAACTACATTCCAAATGGTAACGCTCTCAAACTGTTTGACGCAATACTTTAATGGTCAAACCGTGAATTAAGGCGTCTATGGCCAAAACTGTTCAACGGATTTACTCCCGGGATACCTGGTTTGACTATCGGAATCACGAAATAGCTGAAGCTACTGACTTATCCGTTCGTCTCACACAGATCGTTGTAATGTGCTGAAATGGTTTGACCTGCGATCTTCTGATTCATACATGAGGATAAGGTGCCTGTCACTGAAATGAATACCACTTTCTGTCTTTGAACGCGAAGTTATACTCTCGTTGCAGCTGGTCAGGTCCTCGGAGGGTAAGCTCTTCGTTAAAACGTTTGACATTATACAATCTGATTATGTTCTCAACCATTTTCGCGCTCTACTATAATATTGAAACCGTGATGTAATGTGTCCATTGGCAATACTTTTCAGCTGATTTACTCCCAGAATATCTGGTTTATCTTGATGAATCACAGAATAGCAGAAGATATTGACTTATCCAGTCGCCTCTCAAGGAGGGCGGTAATGTTCTCGAGCGGTTTTTACACTCGATCTTGTAATTCATACATGAAGTTAAGGTGCCAGTCACTGAAGTGAATACTAATTTCGTTCTCCGGACACGAACTTATTCTCTCGGTGCAGCCGGTGAGTATCGTGGATGGTAAGGTCTTCTGTAAAATGTTTGGCTTTATAGCAATTGGTAACGTTCACAACCGGTTTGACGATCTACTTTAATATTCAAGCCGTGCATTATGGTGTCTCTTGCCAAAACTGTTCAGCGCACTTACTCTGGTTTAACTTTCCGAGTCATACGAAATGAGATGCTATTGTCTTAGCCGTTCGCATCTCATAGAATGTGGGAACGTGCGCGAAAGCTTTTACTCGTGATTTTTCTATTCCTGCGTCTAAATAAGATTTCCGTCATTAATATGTGAACTAATATGTTTCACTAAATACAAAGTTATATACTCGATACAGCGGGTTAGGTTCACCGATGGTAAGGCATTCGGAAGGAGGACTATGTACCCATTGATAATGTTCTGCATGGGATGGTCTTTCTACTTCAAAGTATATACCGCAGATTGATGTGTCTAGTGCTAACACTCTTCTGCGGATTTGCTCCCGCAATACCTGGTTTGACTCTCGGAATCATAGGAAAGGTGAAGCTATTGACTTAGCTGGTCTAATATCATAGATGGATGTAACGGTCTCGAACGGTCAGACTTTTGATCTTCTCATTCATACTTGAAATTAAGGTGCTCGTCACTAAAATGAATAATAATTTGCTGCTCTGAACACGAGTGACATAATCTCGACACAGCGGGTTATGTTTCCGGAATGGAAGGTCTTTGGTAAAAAACTGTGACTGTATTCCAATAGGAATCGTTCTAGAGCGTCTGGATTCTGTACTTTTATATATAAACCGTAAGTTAAGGTGCCCATTAGTAATAATGTTCAGTGGACTTACTAGTTGAATATCTGGCATTTCAGGCTGGATCACAGGATAGTTGAAGCTATTGACGTGACTGTGCGACTCTCAAAGAAGGTGGTAACATTCTCGTTCGGTTTGACAATCGATCTTCTAGTTCGTACAGGAAATTAAGGAACCCGTCAATAAAATGTTTATTAATTTGATTTTCTGATCAGGAGGTTATACCCACGATACCGGGGGTTTTGTTTCCGGAAGGTAAGGTATGCGATATATAGTATGCCGTTATACAAATTGGCAACGTTCTCAAAAGGTTGACTCCCTACAGATAATATTCATACTGTGATATAATGTCTCTACTGCCAATATTGATCAGTGGATTTTCCCCTGGGATACCCGGCTTGTCCCTCCGAATCACAGGATAGGTGGAGCTATTGACTTATCGGTTCGACTCTCACAGAAGGTGCTATCGTTCTCGAATGTTTCGAACCTGGATATTCTAATTCATGTTTGAAAATAAGGTGTGCTTCTACTATAATGTCTACTCATTTGTTTCTCTGAGCGCTAAGCATGACACACGCTAGAGTGGGTTAGGTTTTATGAAGGTTATGAATTCGGTAAAAAGAATGACTCTATGCCAATTGGTAATGTTCTCCGGCGGATTGTCCATCTCATTTAATATTCATACCGTGAATTAAGGTGTCTATGGACAATAATGTTCAGCTGATCTACTTCAGGAGTACCTGACGTTACTATCGGAATCACAGGATAGGTGCAACTATTGACATATTCGTTCTAATCTCAAGGAGGGAGGTAACGCTCTCGAACGGTTTGACTCTCGATCTTCTAATACATACACAGTGTTAAGGTGCCCGTTAATAAAATCTATTGTATCTGGTTCCACTGAACACGATATAATACCCACGATACAGCGGGTTAGCTTCTCGGACGGCAAGGCATTCGGTAAATCGTTTGAATTTATAGCAATTGGTAACGATCTCAAACGGTTTGACGCGCTATTTTAGAATTCAAATTGTGAACTAAGGTATCTAGTGCCAAAATTGGTCAACGGATTTACTCACGGTGTTCCATTCATGAATCTCGGAATCACGCGATAGGTGAAGATATTGCCTTAGCCGTTCGACTCTAACTGAGGGGGGCAACATTCTCGAACGGCTTGACCCTCGATCTTCTAATTCATACACGATATTAAGGCGCCCGTCAGTAAAATGTCAAAGAATTTGTTTCTCAGAGCACGAAGCTATACCCACGATACCGATCGTTATTATCCCGGAAGGTAAGGTATATGATAAAGAGTATGACCTTATACGCATTGGTAACGTTCTCAAACAGTTTGACTCTGTACCTTAATATTCATACCCTGAATTAAGGTTACTATTGACAATACAGTACTGGGGAATTTACTGCAGGAGTAGATCGTTTGACTCTCAGCATCACAGGATAGGTAAAGCTGTTGACTTAGCCGCTCGTTTCTAACAGAAAGTGGCACCGTTCTTGGACGGCTTGAAGTACGAGCTGCTAGTGCACACATGAATATAAGGTGACCGTGACTAAAGGGCATAACAATTTCCTTCTGTGAACACGATGTTACACTCTCGATACAGCGGGATATGATCTCGGAAGGTAAGGCCTTCGGTGAAAAGAGAGACTCTATACGAATTGGTATTGATCTCGGAGAGTATGACTTTCTACTTAAATGATCATGACGAGATTTATGGTGCCAATTGCCTATACAATTCACGGGATTTACTCCCATAATGATTGATTTGACTTTCGAAGTCACAGGATAGTTGATGCTGTCGCCTTAGCAATGGGACTACCACTGACGGTGGTATCGTTTTCGAACGGTATAACTCTCGATCTTCTAATCGATACATGCGGTTAAGGTGCCCGGCACTAAAATGTATACTAATTTGCTTCTCTGAACGCGAAGATATAATCTAGATAGAGGGGGTTAGCTTCTCGAAAGCAAGGCTTTCAGTGAAGTGTTTTCACCCTATACCAATACGTATCGATCTACGACGGTGTGAATCTGAACTTTAATATCTTTACCGTGAAGAAGTTTGTGTAATGCCAATACTCTTCAGCGGATTTACTCCCGGAATACAAGGTTTGGTTCTCGGTATCACAAGATACTTGAAGCTACGGACTTAGCCGTTCGACTCGCAAAGAATGTGGTATCGTTTTCTTACGGCATGACTCTTCATTTTGCTATTTATACATGAAAATGCGGTGCACGTCTGCCATCACGTCTACTAATATGTTTCCGTGAACAACAAGCAAGACACTCGCTACAGCGAGATAGGTTCTCGGAACGTAAGGTATTCGATAAAAAGCATGACTTTATACGAATAAGTAACGTTCGCAAACAACTTGACTCTCAACTTTAATATTTAATCCGCGAACTAATGTGTCTAGGGCAAAAACTGTGCCGCGGATTTACACCCAGCATACCGGGCTTGACATTCGGAATCACAGGGCAGGTGTCGTCATCGACTTAGCCGATCGATCCTCAAAGAAGGTGGAAAACGTTCTCGCACGGTTTGACCCTCGATTTTCTAATTCATACATGAAACTAAGGTGACCGGCTCTAAAATGTATATTCATCTGCTTCTCTAAACACGGAGATAAAATGTCGATATAGCTGGTTCGCTTCTCGGAACGTAAGGCCATCGGTAAAAAGTTTGACTGTATAGCAATAGGTAACGTTCTACAATGGTGTGACACTGTCCATTAATATTCATACCGTGAATTAGCGTGTTCACTGGCAATAATGCAATTGGTGTTGACTCCCGAAATATCTGGAATGCCCCCGGAATCACAGGATATGTGTAGCCATTGTTCCAGAAGTTTGACTGTGGAAGTAGGTGTTAACGATCTCGCACTGTTTTACGCTCTGTTCTCCAATTCATACACGAAAATAATGTGTCCGTCTGCTAAAATGTCCACTAAATGTGATTTCGTAAAAACTGAACAGGACAGTGGCTCCGCCGAGTTGGGTTCACGGATGGTATAGTATTGGGTATAAAGAATGACTTTATACCAATTCAGAACGACCTACAATGGTTTGACAGTGTACTATAACATTTGTCCAGTGAATTAAGCTGTCTATTGCCAATACTCTTCAGCGGATTGACTCCTGAAATTCCAGGTTTGACTCTCTGAGTCACAGGATACGTGGATCTATTGACTTAGCAGTTCGATTCTAACATATGGTGCCAACGACCTCGAGTGGTTTCACACTCGAACTCCTTATTCGTACATAAACTTAAGTTGCCCATCACTGAAATGAACACTAATTTCTTTCTGTGAACACCAACTTATATTCTCGATGAAGCCGGTGAATTCCGCGGATGGTAATGCCTTCGGTAAAACGTTTGTCTTTATACCAATAGGTAATGCTCTCAAGCGGTTAGACGCTCTATTTTTGTATTCATACCGTGAATTAAAGCATCTATTGCCAATACTATACAGCGTATTCACACCCGGAATAATTGATTTGACAATCAGAATCACAGGATAGGTGAATCTATTGACTTAGCCGATCCACTCTCTAAGAAGTAAAGTTCTCGAGCGTTTTGAACTTGGATATTCTAATTCATACACAAAATTAAGGTGCCCGTGAATAAAACGTATACTAATTGCTTTCTGTGAATACGAAGAACCGCTCCCGATACAGGGGGTAGTCTTACGTAAGGTAAGGCCTTCGGGAAATGTTAGACTATATACCAATGCGATACGTTCCACACCTGTTCGACTCTTTACCTTATTATCTATAGCCTGAAATTGGATGTCAAATGCCAATCATGTACGGCGGATTTACTCCTGGAATACTTGGCATGGCTTTAGGAATCGCAGGATGCGTGAAGCTCTTGACTTAGCCGTTCGTTTATCACAGAGGTTGGTAACGTTCTCGAACAGTGTGACCCTCGATTTTCTGATTCATAACCGAAGATAAGGGACCAGTCAGTTAAATGTGTACTAATTGGCATGTCTGAACACAAGGTTATACTCACCATACAGTGGATTAGCTCCTCGGTAGGGAAGGCCCTCGGATTTGACTCTATATGAATAGCTATCGTTCTACAGCGGTCTGACGCTCTACTTTAATATTCAAACCGTGAATTAAGGTATTCGCTGCCAAAACTGTTCAGCGGACTTACTCCAGGAATACCTGGTTTGACTTTCGCATGCACAGGATAGGTGAAGCTTCTGACCAAGGCGTTCGACTCTCAAACAAGGTGGTTGCGCTCTCGACCGGCTTAACTCTTGATTCATATATTTATTCATGAAAATGTCGTGTCCATCATTGAATATATCGACTAATGTGATAAGGTGAACAATAAGCAAGACACTCGATACAGCGCATTAGGTTCTCGGAATGTAAGGTATTCACGAAAAAGGATGACTTTATACCAATTGGTAACGTTCTCAAACGGTTTGACGCTCCGTTCTTATAATCATGCCGCGAAGTAAGGTGTCTGTTCCCCATAATGTTCTTACTTACCCATAATGTATTTACTCCCGGAATACCTGGTTTGACCTTCGGAAACACTGGATAGGTGAAGCTATTGACTTAGCCGTTCGACACTCAAAGTGGATAGTAACGTTCGCGTAAGGTTTGACGCTCGATATTCTTATTCATACATGAAATAAAGGTGACCGTCCCTAAAATGTATAACAATTTTCTTCTCGATCTACGAAGCTATACACTCAATACTGCCGGTTATCTTCTCGGAAAATGAGGCCTGCTATAAAAAGTCGGACTATAGCGCAATCGGAAACGTTCTACAACACTTTGACTCTGTCCTGTAATATTCATACCGTAAAATTGCGTGTCTAATGCCAATAATGTATAGCTGGATTTTGACACGGATTACCTGGTTTGACTCTTGGGATCACAGGATAACTGAAGCTGTTAACTTACATGTTCAACTGTTAAAGAAAGTGGCAATGTGCTTGAAAGGTTTTACTTATGATGTTTCTATTCGTGTATGTAAATAAGGCGCCCGTCATTGAAATATATACGAATATGTTTCTCTCAACACAAGGTTATTATCTCGATACAGCTTATCAGCTTCTCGGTCGGTAAAGCATTCGGTATAGCGTTTGCCTTTAGAGAAATTATTAACTTTCTCACATGCTGTGACCTTCTATTTTAATATTCACTCCGCGAAATAAGGTATATAATGTCTTTTCTGTACAGCGGATTTACTCCCGGAACACCTAGCTTGACTTTCGAATCGCAGGATACTTGAAACCATTGACTTAGCCGTTCGTTCCTTTCAGAAGGTGGCAACTCCCTGAACTGTGTGATCCTCGATCTCCATGTTCATTATGACATTATGTCCCCCGTCACTAAAATGTTTACTAATTTGATCCTCTGAATGCGAAGTTATACTCTCGAAGATGCGCGTGACGGTCGGGGAAGGTAAGGCCTTCGGTAAAGCGTTTGACATTATTTAAATTGCTAACGATCTCAGACGGTTTGACGCACATTTCTAGTGATCAAACCGTGAATTAAACTGTCCATTGCCAATACTGTTCAGCAGATTTACTCCACGAATACCTCCTTTGACTCTCCGAGTCACTGTATAGCTGAAGTTATTGACTTACCCGTTCGTCTCTCACAGAATGTGGTAACGTTCTCGAACGCTTTGACACTCGATATTTCAATTTATCCATGAATTTAAGGTGCCGTCTCCAAATTGTATACCAACTTGTTTCTATAAACACGAAGCTATACTCTCGATACGGCGGGATAGCTTCTCGGCAGGTAAGGCATTCGGATAAATGATTGACTTTACAGCAATTGTAACGATCTATCACGTTGTAACGCTCTATTTTAATATTCAATATGAGAATTAGGATATGTATTGCAAATATTGTATACCGCATTTGCTCCCGGAATATCTCGTTTGACTTTCAGAATCACAGCGCGCATGAACCGATTGTCTTAACCGTTTGAATCTCAAAGATGGTGGTAACATTCTCGAGCGGTTTGACCCTTGGTCATCTTATTCATAATAAAATTAAAGTCACCCATCACTAAAATGTTTACTAATTTGAGCTCCTGAACACGATGTTATACTCTCGACGCAGCGGATGTTGTTCCCGGAAAGAAAGGCCGTCGGTAAAAAGTTGGACTCTATAGCAACATGAATCGTTATACAACGGTTTCACTTTATACATTAGTATTCGAGCCGTAAATTAAGGTATCTATTTCTAATACTGTTCAGCGGATTTACTCCAGGAATACCTAGTACGACTCACGGAAACACAGGATAGTTGAAGCTATTGACATAGCCCTTCGAGTCTCAAACATGATGGCAACGTTCTCAATCGGTTTGTCTCTCGATTACTATATTTATTCATGAAAATGTAGTGCTTCTCTGCTGGTATGTCTACTAATTTGTTTCAGTGAACGATAAGCAAGACGCACTGTTCAGATGGTCAGGTTCTTGGATGGTAAGGTATTCGGTAACAGGAATGACTTTCAA
>NW_027471031.1:0-29927 GCF_051020765.1 Lasioglossum baleicum
TTTACTGCAGCTAACATTGTTGTTCATATCCCCGTATTTTCTTGAAACTTCTTTGTGTAATGTAAGATGAAACTCTCGCATTGTTACGTTTTTTTTTCTTTTTTGAAACCTATATAGGCAATACGCATTCCATATTGCTACGTTAAGTAGATGGAAACAGAATTTCTTATACCATTTTATTCTTTTCCGAATTGACTGTACACACGATATAATTTTGTCCATATTGTCGACTGCACCCATATTAGCAGTGTAAGCAACAATACCCGACGGCTTTTGTATAATTTCTCCGGTCCGATAGTTTATTTTATGGTATTTATGAATTTCGCGGTGTGGCAAGTTGATAACATACATACCTCTCGTTTGTCTTGCCACTTAAGAGTGAGCTTGTTGGACGATGATCGAAAGCGTATTTCGATATTTTCAAGTTTTTTGTTTATGACAGTCATGTCTTTCCTTCGCGGTCTTACGGTACCGCAGGCGTTAGTTTTATTTTGATATAAATAAATGAATAAAGTCGGACTGGTATACCAATTGTCAACGAACAGTGTATGCCCCTTTCCTAAATAGGATTTTAACAATGTGACTGCAACCTCACCTGATTTTCCTAAATATTTGTGATTTAGATTTGTTACCTCAGATTCGATGCCGCCATATACAACAAAATTTAATACTAACCCCGTTTTTTGATGCCAAGTCTATTCTGTTTTGAGGGGATATATTGCCTAAAAGAAAACTGTCCTTCATATGACAGTAAACTCCCCTCTCTATCTAAATTACGGAACGGAGTAAAACAATTTTTAAAGGAACTATATAGTTTATCAGACAGTTCCTTGATTTTTGCCAGTCGGTTGGATCTTTCTGATAGAACTGTACCAATGTAAAGATTGCGTAACAGAAACGCGTATCTATCCCGGCTCATAATTTTCCTGAAAACATCAGTTCGCAAAAACTGTCCCATACTGTGTGTAATGTATTTTTCTTACTCTTGCCATTAGTAAACGAATAACAAAGAAATTGTATGCGTCGTTCAATGTTGTTTCTTTCGTGAACGAGCGCCTGGTAGTGTTCATCTTCAATCTTCGATATTCATTTGCTGCTTGAACATTAAATGAAACCAAATCTTTCGAGAAGAATATTTGGATGTAGAGGATGGGAGTTATTTCGGGAATCATATTTATGCACTTGCCGCTGCAAATTTGCAGGTGATCAGATTAATCCTTCAAAGCTTTCGTCATCGTGCGCATCAGACTCTGATGAACTGAGTATTCTCAATTTTTTATTTTCTTCCTACCCTGCATGTTTCTATTCATTTCATTTTCGATTTCCGAGTCGGTTCCTGAATTGCCAGAAATTGCCCTTCGTTTTCAATTTTCATGTGGCATTTTGGGGTTACGGTCTCTAACAATGTATAAGGACATGTTAGAAAATGCAAATGATATATTTATTTAAGGAGAAAGCAACAATTTATACCTGACACTGCCGTATTGAAAACAAAGACTGTATATTCTGTCTGTCTATTGTTAATATTATTGTAAATCGATATAAAGAAAAAGGAAGTGTGAAACAATGCATATGAAGACAATTGATAAGCGAGTGCGTCACTATAGTGGAGCGTCGTCCTGAAAGATGATATTCGCAAGAGTCACCATAGTGACTCCTTGATTCTAAAAGGTTAACAGCAAAATGTAAATGCTTTAGAATAGACAGAAATCGTTCACGCTTCTTGATCCACTTTATACGGTCGTTCCCGGACTTACTATTCTCAGCCCAATAACCTAATGTCCGGCATTTGAATGATACTCATAATTAATAGTATATCAAGATAGGCCTCCATTGGATATTATTTTGTTTTATTAACAGTGCCAATTTGTATATGTAGGATTATTTACCATAAGTAGGATTATGCTGTCGGTTACGAAAAGTTCGTATATTTCGAACGGATCATTGCAATTAATATTTTCCGTAGTCTTTCATTAGCGATATCTTCCAGTGACAAACACTTTATAATGCAAGTTGAAGATATTGGGTGTATAATTTTTAACAAAACCTCCGATCCGTTTTGAGTTTCTTACCCTCGCCATCAGATAAACTTTCCAGTACTTTCTGCCAAATCCACTGTGAATCATCCGGAATTTTATATATGCAACGCGTACAAAAGTCTAGGACCAATCGGATCCCCGTCTGAGACAGAGCCTGTTAAGTAGCCTTGCCGAGAGCCATCCGTTTCTTTTCCTTTCTTTCATTTTAACGCTACCAGAACGCAGTAACTACTTACTTACTGTACTTACCTGACACAACGGACCTACAACGATCGTGTTGGAGAACCCGCACATGTTCTTTACCAGTTAATACTTTTCTTCTTTTTCTTCACTCAACTTCATTAACATTCAGGCTGGGAGAAAGTTTGGAACGATCTAGTTACCATTAATATAATATATTTTCTTTATTTTTTATAGTTTTGTATAGCATACAATTAAGTTTGGTAGTTATTTAGCACTCCAGCTTCAATGGTATTGATAATTTCTAAATATATTATGCAGAAGGTTTGGAAAAATTTTTGTATTCGTATACATGTACTTACTTCGTAGTTATACATGTATGATCCATTATGAAGCCAAAGTGATTAACTACATTTATCGAACATTTAAAATTATCACGTTAAAATGCTTAATTGGCCAATACCATCAGTTATATTAATATGGTCAACGCCATAAGATGACGAAAAGTTTTTGTTTCGAAAGCAATGTATATGTGAATGGAAAAAATTTTTCTTCAAAGCATACATGAAACTAAATGTATATAGTTGAATCTATAATACCAATGTAATATTTAATGCTATTATATTGTTGTAAATAATATAAAATTGAGTGAACAAATGTTAATAAGTGTACCATAAATGTTTATTATGTTTCCTGTCTTTGAAAAATTCTTGTGACAAGATATTAATGTGAGAGGCTAGGATTTCTATTTAAGCATTAAATTTTATATTAAGGAATTTTATATAACTTGGAAACTTTGTTATATTACTGTTCTGATTAGTACGTTAAATCTCGGTATTTATTAGCTTATGTACTATTTTGTTAAGTAATTCTTAAATTAATTGAATGTGGTTCAATTGCATGGCGGAATGTACCGTAATGATATTTTTGGCTGAGGTTGTAACTCGATCAAACGAAGCAAGAAAAGGAAAAGCTATTGTGTTTTCGATGTGACTTCATCGCCGATGATTTATAATAATAATAATAATATAGAATGACGATGTTCCAAAAATATTGGGTTGTTCGGAATGTAACTTCGTTTTTTTTCTTATGCTGTTCAAGTGTGAAGTTGGCTGTGAAAAAACTCAATTAGGTCCGGTGTTCTGAAAAAACGAAATTACTTTCCGAACAACAAACTAACAGAATGGATGACTGAATGGACAGCCAGATAGTCAAACCCAAATAATAATTTCCACTTCATGGATAATATGTTTATACCAATATCTTTCCTTCAATGATGATATAGGAGTGCTCCTTGAAGACAATGACGAAGATCAACGGCCAAGTCTTTAATCGAAATGTAAATCATTTGAACACAGAATAGTTAATTACGCCCGTGCTGACATATATTGCCTCACTTGGTCGCCCTATGATCCGTACGTCGATCTTCGTCATCTTCTTCGGCTAGTAGCGATGTTTTCCTGTTATCGTAGGAATATCAGCCGAGTTCAACAGCGGTATGGATTTAAACACGCTGTGATTTCTTCTCGCGGAAGCATAGACATAGGAACGAAAATACAGAACGGCGACCTCCATCGATCTTCGATCAAGCTGTAGCGAACTACATTGTAATAAAAACCAACATCGAAACTGTAAGCAGAGTTTTCGCTGTCTAGAATATGGTAATACGAGAAGATACTGTATTAAGATCTATACTTTGAAACGCTGACGAATTGGCGCAATGCAAATATGGAATAGAACTGTTGTTAGGTGTACAAGTAATTGACATTTTTCTGGTCTCGGAGTCAAACTTGGGAAATGAAAATCTCGTTAATATTTATAAAATACTGTTCATCGATATAGTTTATGGTAGTATCATAATTATAAGGAGAATTATAATAAATGTCATAGCGATATATGAAGGAATTTATGAGCGTCTTGGATTAAAATAAAACTATCTACATATCCATTAGGCATTTGCGTATCTGCAATCGTTCGAAAATCTACAGCTGTAACGCTTAACAGAGATACGAAGAAACCGTTTCATAACAAGTTTGACATCGGAACATGGGAAATTAATGAAATCAAATTTGGGAAAGCATTGAAACAGATGTTGCTAAACCACAAGAAGCACTAATATTCACCGATCAAATTTTACACTCAATATACCTGAAAGATAACATTCTCGAGATACGTACTGCTAGAGATAAAGTGACAACTCAACAGGCTCCCAGGCGATAAGAATTCACCAAATTGACCAGGCAACTAAAGAATTTACTTACTAAATACAGAAATGATAATATGGGGCCATACATCTGAAACCTTGTTTCACCCTCGGAGTTCAATTAAACGATATTGAAAGCTATTGAAAAGGTCATGATACCGATATAATGTATTCGGAAAATAGGATGGATCCTAGGCAAAAGAAGATGGCTATAAGCAAGTGTTCGCAAGACACGTAGCACGCACGTTTGTAAATCTACCTCTTGACATTCCAGCTACACGCCAAGAATTTACCACCATAACAGAATGCCTGGATTTAACAGCATTGGTGTGTAAGCCCGTTGAGCATTCTTCACGGTCTGAAGTCATGTCCGAGATTAATCGATATAATAAGAGAGTCTCCGGGAATGATGGTATAATCGGCAAAGAGTTACCCAAAAAGCTGTAGTCGCTGTAAACCAAATACATAACGCAGCTACTGAACAGCAGTATTTTACCATTCAACGGAAGTTTGCTGAAATCATTGTAATGCCCAGATTTCGAAAATCACAGTGTGCATCTTACGCACTTTGGATCTTGTGCGCCTCGATCCTTCCAATACATTTCTTCAAAGTTATAAGAGAAGAGAATTCCGAGGCGGCTCGCCGTAATTATGATTACCAATCAGAAATGACAGAATTATCATTTCCGCGATAATATTGTTCTAGAATAACATTCAACACTGGAACATATACATACTACCCGTAACTACAATTTAAACTTACAGTTAATCTGGCACATTGTTTCTACAAGTTTCCTAAGTAATATTTGTTCGAATGTCATTTCAAAGTCATGTACAGAGGAAGATATTCAGGTATCGAGAGAACTCTGGCTGTTGTCGCTCAATCAAGTTCAAACAGCCGTCCTTTCACAAACTGAAGGCATAATAGCAAGTATAATCGCGGACGACACAGCAGTTCATCGATACAAGAAGATCCAAGCACAGCAGCGAAGCTCGTAGAAAACTACGTGAAATATGTAATTGTGCGGAAAAATAGAAATTGCAGATTAATGCAAGTATAGCTACACGCATTGTATTTACTGAGAACAGTAACACGTGTACCGTGATACTTTAGTAACAAAACATTACATAATGTCGTAAATATTTCCCAACGAGCAATTTCCTTTATTACAATGAATTGTAATGTCTATCTGTGTTTCAGCGATGCGGAAAAATAAATGAAGCGTGCTGAAAGTAATAATTCGGAACAGCTTAATTATTTCGTTTTCTCATGGATATTGTCTGTTAGTGTTTCATGCGAATATCTTCTAATTCATAGGAACTTAATTATGAAATCGGAAGTCAATTATTATCCTAACAGTGTTTCCGGAGTTTTTTTATCAATGGGAAATGGAAAACATCGAGAGATGTACAATGAATGGTTTATTCAAAGTATCGTTCCTCGCTAGTTTGACATTTTGTCCACGTCTCTGGCAATACACAAATACCGCGATCATGACATGGGACGAGTCTTTGAATCAAAACCGTTTATCCAACCAATTTTGCCCTTCTTCGAAATTGGCCAAACGTAGCACTGACAAGGTATGCGCTATCGACCGGGGAATTGTCGATATCCTTACTCGGTACACTTAGTCCATAGTTAAACTCCTAATTTTTCTGCCATCTAGTTAGGGACTGCTGTCGTGTGAGTTAGGTTTTCTTAGGTTTGCAGACTATGAACGAACGACAATCTATGTAAGCGTTATTTTGAATGTCACGTCACGAGTGATTCGTATGCATCTCGTTTTGAACCCGTGCTTTTGCGTATTCAACCAAAATGACTAATCATCTCTCTTACTGCCGTTCATAAATATATGGGTGAATCAAATATATTCGTCAAAACGTGAGTTTCGCATTATTAAAAAGCCAAAGCTGTCGATGAACTTCCGGATCGTGGCACAAAACTGCGGGTTAGGGATTAAGACGGCAAACGGATATTATCCTTACTTTCTAAGAATCCTGAGCTACCGCTACCTGAGGGACAAAAACTAAATCCTAGTTGTAACTGAAAGAGACGGGCTTAAATATTCCTCTAGGCACTATCGAACGTCATCTTCAGGCTGATGGTGTAAAATGGTGAAGCACTATGAAGAAACCGCCGTTGATTAAGCGACTCGCGTTTGCGAAGCTAAACATTGACCGGAATTGGAGTAAGGTTATATTCGCCGACGAAGCATCTCTTATCGCAGTTAAATAGTCGAACGAATTTTTAAGCTCGCAGTAATGGTGCTTGAGTGGGGCTGATTCTCGCAGCAAGGATTTTTCACTCAGTACCAATTTACCGGTAATTTGAGTACCGAAAGAATGAATAAAGTTTACGATAATGCTTGGTTGTTATCTGCCAAACTTTGATTCACGAAGGAAAAATAGAAACTAATTCCTGCAGGTGGAGAACGATCCAAAACATCGGAGCGGACATTGTAACAAATGGAAAATAATATCTGGCATCCGTCGGCAGATACGGCCATCACAGCCCCCCGTTGCCAATCCCATACAAAATGTCTGGATATGCATAAAAAAAGAGATATCGATGAAGGTATATCACCACAGTAAAGAAGCTGTTACGACAAATTCGCCATATTTGGAGTTCTCTGTTACAGAAATATGTAACAAACTTGGTAGAATGTATGCCAATACGTCAAAGACGAAGAGCGATTCAATCGAAGCAGCACGGAGCATTATCATGCTGCAGTTATGACTATTTCGTGTCTCATAGCACACGATTCCTTTCTAGTCCCACCAATCGCATAGTTTCTTCCTGTCTTTCCAAAGCGATTTCGCCGTGCCCTCGACAATGAAAGCCACGATTTTAACATTTTTGCTGCGTAGTTAAAATAAATATTAGTCGAATACTTTGATGATGTTGAAACCTATACATTGTATGTAATAGCGACGATTTTTGATCTGCGTTTTAAAGTGCTCGAATGTATATTTCCACAATATCAAGAAAGAAACACCGTTTATAAACTCTCGCGTTTCGAACGCATCTCTTGATAACACGGTTCACCAAACGTCGCGTTATCAATCTAGTCGGTATTCGACATCAATGTTAAGTAGCAAAGTATTGGTAATGCGTATTTCGATCCAAGAAAAGAATTAAATAATTATATTCGAGAAAGTTACATTGGCAGATTATTAAATCCATTGGAATATTGGAGAGTGTATAGTACAAAGTATCCTAATTTAGCGATATTGTAAAAATCAATTTTGTCTTGACCTTTCACAGCAGCACCGTTTGAAAGAATGCTGTAAAAGACAGAAAATATAATAAACGTCGATAGAAGTAGATTCAAATATGTGCTGAATACAAGCATTACGCATCAGAGAATAGATATTCCCACCATTCATTCAACGATTCTTAAGAAATTTCTTTATTACATTAACACTAGAAAATAATTATAATAATTTTAAATAATTACATTCAGATGTTCGGATATCCTGTAGTGTTCGATAGCATATTAACATGCATCATAATTATACTGCTCTATACGTAATATAAAAACTGAACTATTTTGTTCACAAATTTTGTCTTAATCTTAGATTGGAATGATCGTCAATCTGTACATTAGGAGAAACACATAAAAAAGAGTGTTTATAAAAGTAACGTTCCAGATTTTATTTAATTTGTGTGAATGAATTTGCGTGTGTAAATTAGCAAAAGCATTACAAGTATTACATTACAAATGTATTTGATTTATTGGACATTCACAGTGGAGGAATATGTAAGTATCTCGGGAACAAATTTCTGTTTAGAATCCTTCTTTATTATCTGTGGCTATTAGTTTGTATAATATTCGCAAATAATTGTGAATACAAGTATGTATAATAACGATTGGTGTCTATTTCATTAAATGGCAGGCGCTATTGTACGCAATTCACATACTGGTATTGTAGGAATTGTTGGGTAGCGAAGAGGAATTTTAATATACCAAAAGCGGCGGTTCATTTAAATAACAACTACACGATTAACTTATACATCGCACATTGACACTGACGATCGATTACAGATTACTGCGCTAAAAATGCTCTAGAACTGACTAAGAACAAGTGTTATGTAACCTTCGTCCTTGCCATCCTATTTAAACCATCATTGCATCTGCCACTAGCTAAATTTGTTATATGCTACGTCGCATAACCTTTGCTTTTCGAATCATATTTTGTTTTAATTATACCGATGGAATAAGACGATGTGTAGCGTACAGAGGGATGTAACTATTCAGTTGTACATTAACAGAATATATAAACATTATCAGAGGCGCAGAAATACACTAGTACAGACATGAGAAATATAGATTTAACTCCAACTTATTCTCGTTATATTTTGACTTACAAGTTCTCAAGTGACCGACTTAAAATGCTATAATGATGGCTTAATTATAATTATACTAAAGTCGAATCAATCGTGCTATTCGTATCACGGAGCCGCTCGGGCTTCCTTCCCCACTTTCGTCGGCTGGCGTACCCTCACCGGCAAGTATTCCAGGGCCCTCAGGCCCAGGGATCGCCAACAGGAGGCTCCCAGTGATGTCCCTCTTCATAACAAACCCGGCTATACCGAGGTCTTCCAACCTCACTGGGTTCTTGGCCGCGGCCATGACACCGGCGTACCGTACCCACCATCAGTGGCCACATCCAGCGTCAGGGCCACGGCACCCTTCCAGCATAGGTGTTCTGGCCGGCTGATCCACACTCACCTTTGGCAGCGCCGTCGTAGGCGCCTTCAGTGGTACGCCACGGGTTCTGTGTGCCATCCTCTTCGCCAAGATGGACACCCGAATGTCCCTCATCAATGTCACTCATACCGATGTTCTAATTTCGCTTTTTACAATATTACTTATTATAATATAATATAATTCTTTTTACTCATCACTACAAAATACTTTATCATAATGTTCTTAGTTAACGCTTCGTTATTACGATATTTCTATCTTTATATTTCATACTTCGGCTTTATGTTTACTTGTATTAACGCTTTCTAATTCTACGGTTTTACAGTATGATACTTACGTGCTAGGAGATTACAATGTGGGGTCTATGTGCTTATTACTTTGTTGTTACAATATTCTTAAATGTGATACGATATATATCCTTCTTATTACCCTACCGGATTACAATGTGTTCCTATAGTAGCGTCATGGAATGACGCAATACGCCGGGAGACGTAACACCTCCCATCCCTAGGGAAAGAAAGTCTCCTGGATTTCGTTTCGTTGCAGTCGAATGCTCCATTCATACGTGTTATGAAGGCCTACTCCATCTAAGACAGTATTTACTATAATTTTGGTGATTCTTATTAATACGTAGATTCCAAAGATTCCTGATGTCTATGTGCCGAACTGAAAGAATTTGTTCCCAGTCGTCTCTGCTAATGATTTCGTGATTTTCGCTATAGTGTTCTCTGTTAACAGTCCTGCTAAGCTGAATTCATTTTGAATGTCGTCACTGCTGGATACGCTCAATGCTACGGTGTCCATCACTATGTGCTTCTCTAGGGGAAACATGATACGCTCTTCAAGTTCGGAAATTTCTTTTTGTGTGTACATTCCACCTGTGCCTAGGTTCTGGGGTTCGATGTATTTCCAATTTGGGCGGGTGAATGGCTGAAGTATTGGCGGTGCTGTTCTTTCCGATGGTTTCGATGTTAGTTTGTACCATTTGTTGTTGATTTGAAATAGCATTGGTAAAATTTCATTACATTTTCTTTTCGTACCGATCTTGGTTACAATATGGGCGCGCGGTTTTATAAATGCGGTTCTGTTGTTGAATCTTATAGGTAGTTCGTGACGACATGTCTCCGTTCTTCGCAGTTGTACTAATTCTGAGATACATTGAATGACGTTCAGGGCCTTCTCCTGCTGGTACGGCTAGATATCCGGGATTTTGCATTATTGAGAGGGCGACGAGGTTCTGCCGGCCTGTGCCAGTGCATTTCTTATGATTTGTGCTTCCATTTGACACTTTTGCTCTATTATAGTCTGGTAAAGCTGTGTTATTTGTGTTTTTAAATGACGGTCTACATATATAAATTTCGAGTTAATGTACGTGAATATATCTGGGTTGTTAGTAGTCGGTTTGGTAGCGTGTTTGATCGGGCTATCACCGCGGTTTTCTAATATAAATAGTTTTGGATGTTCTGTCTTTATCAATGTGGATCCGCACAGGGCGGTCTGAGAAGTACTTGCTAGGGCGAATGTAGTGTCCTGCGATGTAACCGTGTAAATAGTTGGGTGATTTTTGGCCGTTGTTGTCGTTGCTTGTCCCTCGTACAGAATATCGTACTTTTTGAATTTGCAAAAGTCGGTGGGTGTTGGGTCCCAATATGTAAGTCCGTCTTCCGAGTCGAGGCAGCTTCCAGGTTGTAGTGGACATCGCATTTTTTTTTTTTTTTTGATGACGCGGTGGAATCTTCAAAAGATGTCCCGGCCTCTTGCGGGGAGGTCGGGGGTCTGTCGGATTTTTAATTACCGACTAAACCCCCGCGGTGGCCGTTCTCTCCGCACCTAAGGAGGCGGCCCGGGGAAATCAGGCTTCAAGCACCTATGACTCCGGTGCCCCACCCCGCCAGCCCCTCACTCGCGGAGTGCCTCATGATATGGCTCCGACCTCATCTTATCCACCTCAAATCAACATCGTCGCGCGACTGCTACGCGACACCGTCCTACCCAACCGCTATCCCCTTGGCAGACGGGCCCTCACCCGCCTGTCCGCGGTCTGCCCTGTCGGCTGGAAAACGACGTGACGGGGACTGTCCCGTCACAATCGGCAGGGCCACCTCCGCGGTTGTTCCCGACCGCCAGACGCCGGCGAGCCTGCACTTTGCGCGCACGTGCCCGAGCTCCATGCACCTGAAGCACTGGAGCCTACGCAGCTCCAGTGCCTGGACGCGAGCGGAGGTCCACCCAACACACAAGCGTCCCATATCCACAATTTTAAGGGCGACGGCCAGCGGCACCGCACCCACGCTGTCCCGAGGTCTGACGGCGAGGCGCGGATCTCTCCAGATCTCACCACTCCCAAGTCACAGCCGCCCTCCTGGGACATGGCGGCAAAAACGTCGCCCGCAGCTACCGCAACGTCAAGCCCCGAGACCCGCAGCTCCCTCATTATCAACGGGCGGTGCACCTTCACCGGAATGTCTTGGAGGGCCGGCCTCAAAGCTGCAGCCAGCTTGTCAGCTTTCGCCTCACCCTCCGACCCTGGAATTTCCACGGGAGACCGCCCGTAATTGCCGTCGTCATTCTGACTGCGGTTATACACACTTCTTCCAAACTAACTCTGCTCATAGCCGCAGCCATGTCACCGGCGTACCCACCGTCAGTGGGCACGTCCAGAGTAAGGGCCACGGCCGCGCGTGACGGCACTCGTGCCAGTCTCGGTGGTCTGGCCGGCTGTTCCACCTTTGCTGAAGGCTGCTCCGTTCGCAACGGCGCAGCTACTATCTTCGGGGCCCTCCGACTCACCACCGTCGCCAACCCCTCGGCAGGTGGAGAAGCCGCGGTCCCTGTGGGGTCCTGCATCTCTGTCTCTGTCGTTGTCCTGGTTCCGCGCCTGGACCTTGCAGCGTATATCACCGCCACTGCTTTCCGGACGGTACGAACAGACGGCTTCCTCGCCATCACTGTCCTCCTTGCTGCCATCTTCTTTACTGTTCCTTCCATCGCCGAAAGAGCCAAACCAAAAGCTTCCAGCCTCTTTCCATCACTAGTGTCACGTTTTGAATGACCAGTTCCGCCAACCATTCCCCGTGGTCTTTTCCCGCCATTGCTGGTGTCGGCTACGGATGGGACTCCACCTGGGTATCCACTCGAGTCCTCGCCTGCGCAAGCTGCTGCCGCAGGTCCTCACACTCTGCCTTCAAGGCAGCATTCTCGCCTCGCAGGGAAGTCGCCTCTCCTGCCGGGTCCGGGCTACTGATCTTCTTTTGCATCTCGACAGTCGCCGCCTCCATCCTCAAGACTGCCTCCGGACGACGATGTTATTTCGTGTCTCTTCCTCTTGGTGCTGTCACTACCCGCCGCGCTGGTCATCACGGACGGCGACTGCGGCCAATCGGTGTCTGACTCCGCCCACAAAGCTTCCTCGTTCAAGGTTGAACGTGGAAAGATGTAACTGCCTTTCGCTGTGCGGGATCCATGAGGCACGAATCCAACATGGCCTTACACTGCACCCGCTTCTGCGGCTTCTTCAGTAGCTTCAGAATACCGTGACCACTACCCACGCGCCGCACACTGGCCCGTCTGCCCGTCGGCCTACCAAGTGGTAAGAGCTCACGGAATTCCTCGGAAAGCAGTGATAATGGCTGACTGCGGCTCGCCCGCCCAGCGACGCAACAGGTGGCTGCCGCGCATCATCCACCGCCAACATGGCCGCCTGACTGCCCCTCAGACATACCTCACGTGTCTATGCTCAATTGAGTCTACAGGAATGTTCACGCAATGAATCCCCCGCCCGCACATGCACACCGTGCCACTTAACGCAAAAAAAAATCCCCGCACGATTCTTGTGGCCACCGGTGATGCACGGAGCTGTGGCGTCCCACGTCCGTGCCAGCGCGCACTTTGCTTGTAACCTACAATATCCGCTCACCCTGTCGCGAATCTACAAACAAGGCGCACCAGGATACGACCACTATGACTATAAAACCCACGCACAAATGCGCACTGTGTACTTCTTAGTCCGTAATTGAAAAAAAAGTTGAAAATCACGCGTCTCTATATACGCCGCTTGCCGAGTACCACTACACACACGTCTGCACACCCCAGCGTCACAGACGGTCGGACATCGCTGGCCTGACCTGAAGATGATTTCTTGTGTTTTTGTCGCTATTGTTACCGTGTAGTCTGTGATGGTAATTTTAATGAATGCTTGGACCACCACGTTGGTCCACGTTCTGCATGGGTCGCTATACGTGGTTCCGCTACAGGAACCGTAGGCTTGGAGGGCCCCGGCTAAAGTTACGCCGCGGCTCATGGTTGAATTTCGTCTAATTCCAGCTAAAACGGCGGACTGTGTTAAGAATAACGTTCCGACGGTGGTTATTCTGTCGCATGTCGGTCGAGCCGTCATGAATAAATACTGCTCTCGTCCGTTTTGGGCGGCGGACACATGAGAATGCATACCGCAATGGTAAATTGTTCTGTCGATTTCCACGCGGCATTGCGTCACGTGTGTGTGTTATGATGCTTGGAGAGTTGGAGTAATTGGATGTTTCCATCCTCGGTGATGGTGATGGTGTTGATGTCTTGTGTTACTATGTCACAGCGAGGTTCGTTAAGAGTGGATAGGGTCGAGACGTTTATTGTCTATGCGCCGCAGTCGTACCTTATTAGAGTGTCGACGGATGATGCGCGGGCGAGGAATACGAGGGTCACCATAGTCTTCATATCTTCCTGGCGATTTCGGCGATTGCCGATTATGATGCGATGTGGAGCGCGGTGGCGGGGGCAGGGGGTTTGCGTCGACGTTGCCTTTTTGTTACCGATTCTCACTTCCCTGTGGAGAAGGGGCTTCGCTTTGAGCCTGTCGCGTGAACTACGCGCGTCGCGTTTGTATCTTTAATTGCGATACGTATATTTTCGTTTGAATATATGTTTACAATTTTATTTGGGCCTGTGTATTGGTTGTCGAATTTGCCTTTCAGGGGCTCCTTGAGGAGATGTACAAGGTCTCCTGTAGCGAAATTCTGATGTTTTACCATTCTATCATAATATGTTTTCGAACGAATTTTTGCCTCGATCAGACTCTCGCGAGCTAGCTTTTGGACCTTTGAGTTTCTGCCATAAGTCCTCAAAGTAATTGTTATACGTTTCGTTGGTGGTTAGTGTTGAAGGGTTATCTAAGGCGGCGAGACGGGCTTAGGTTCCGAAGTCTAATTCGTGCGGTGTAAAGCGGGTGCCTTCGTGAACGCTGGTATTATACACGAACGTGGCTAGGTCCAGCCATGCATCCCAATCATTCATTGAAACGTATTGCTTCAGATATTCTGTCAGGACGTGGTGAGATCGTCCTAAGGAACCGTTCGTCTGGGGATGAAATGCGCTGCATCGAAATTGTGTTATTTCAAATGTATTTACCACTTGCTTCATTAAAGGGTATACAAAGTTGTTTCCTTGGTCTGTTTGAATAATCTATGGGGCGCCGAATTTACAAATCCAATGAAATATTAACGCGCCCGCGTTTTCCATCACGGTCGAGGATGTGAGGGCAATGGCTAATGAATATTTCGTTAGTAAGTCTTGGCATGTTTGAATATACCGGCTTTGCTTGCCAGTCATGGGCAGATGGCCCATTAAATCTAACGCGACTTTGCCGAATGCCCTGCCTGGCATGTCGGTAAGGACTAAATGCTTGTCTAGTTTTGTGGCGTGTTAATTTTGTTAGTTGGCAACTAGGGCATACCGTTACGAAATATTGTATTTGTTAATATGTCTTTGTTACTCCTTTATGACCACCTATGGCCGAAGAGTGGTTCCCCAAGATAATATCGTTCCTAGCGTCTTCATGTGGGATTTGTATGTCATTGGTACATTTCATTACCGAGGTTTGGGATGTGTTGAATAGTTCGAAGAGGTGCTTATAAATGATGGGCCAGGGGACCTGATCGAGATATACTCTGGAGATTGAAATGCTAGGTAGGTTGTGTTCACTGACTACGTCGAGGAGGCTACGACAAGCCTCCAGCACGTCGTCTGATCGTGTCTGGTGGTGTATGGATTCTTTGATCGGAAGTAAGATTAGGTTATATTTGAGAGACACCTGCACTTTAGCGCGGCCGATGATCGCATCTTCAAGTGGTTTGATTCGATTGTGCATTGTCAGATCTGTAAGATCTCTTGCGTCCAGAGGTTCTCCTTTTTGCGTGACGAAACATGCTATGTGGTCATTTCGCGTAATTGAGGCGATCGCGTGTCAAATGTACAATTTCCTTGGTTTTCGCTAGGGGATTATTATTAGAAAATAGCCCGGAGGTTGACGTGTCTGTCTGGTTTTGTTCGGTATCTCTGCAGCGTGGGAGTTTAGGAGCTGCGGTGATGATTCAGGCGAATTGCGGAGTGTGAGGACAGGGACTGGATTCCGTGAAAGTGCCCGCGTTCTAGTTCGGCTAACCCGCCTTGTATACGATTTTAGACTCGTATTCCGCTAACTCAAGTTTCTCAAGTAATCTGAAGTTACTCTAGTAATCTACGAGATGTGGGATATTTTAAGGAGTTCATATATACCAACGGTTTGCGGGTCCATTATTAGTAGGAATTTCCTTCCGTAATGGTAGGGGCGAAAGTGATTGGTTGCGTAAATGATGGCAAGACATTCCTTCTCGATGGTTGAATAGTTCAGTTCGGATCCATGGACGCTATTGGGCGGTCTTTAACAATTTCTGCTTGACCAAGGACCGCACTAATCGCGTAACCGGATGCGTCGGTCGTTAATTGATGGGTTGCATAAAATCTGGATATGCTAGGAAGGACTCTGTACAGAGGGCCTGTCGTAGTCGGTCAAAGGCCGTCTGTTGGGTCGGGGTCCATACGAATTTTCTGTCTTTTTTCAATAGATCTGTGAGCGGTCTCGCTATGTTCGAGAATTTGTGGATAAAACGCTTATAGTGTCCTACTAACCCGAGGAATTCTCGTATCGTGCGTGCGTTATGTGGAGTGGGGAATTTCTGAACAGCTGTTACTTTGTCAGGACAGGGCCGCACTTCTTGCTCTGTTATTATGTGGCCAAGGTATGCTACTCTGCATATATAATAATATATAATACAACCATTACTTGATTACTTTCTTGATAAAAAGGATATGGGATGCATGATGTAATTAGCTTAGTAGTAAAAGCTGTTGATTCTGCTTCTGAGCGAGATCTTAAGATTGGTGATTGCTGTATATTGTTACTAAAACCGGTTATAAAACTAGAAAAATACCATGAAGAGAGTTCTTTTTGACACTAAAACTACTAGGACTTTTTTGCATTCATAGAAACACCTGTATAACCCGACATTTTGACCGGTCGGGTACATCTAGTGTTAATTTATGGATTTTATAATATTATAAGCTTAATTCAATTGTTTATTTTTGTAATGAAATAATTTATTTATAGTCAAGTTACATATAGTGGTTCCGCAACATGTTAAATATTTTATTGAAGCTTTGGAAAACATACTGTTCTGAATTCAAAAAAACTTCGTAAATTATTGAGCTTTGAAAGTTGCAATATCAATTAACCCAAGGGTGCCCAATTTTTTGTACTAAAGGGCCAAATTTCATGTATCATATCACGGCGAGGGCCAAGGCACATAAAAATATTCATCATAAATTTACACAATGTAAAAAACTTATATATATTTTTTTCAAGAAGAATAGCTTATCCATCGCTTATTCTATTCAGCATCTCCATTTTATATGTTCAGATAAATTATTTGCGCATATCTGTAAGGCACTTTCAAAGATATTCTAGGAGAATCTAATTTTTCATAGCTCGTTTTTTGCTAGAAATTGATAATTTGATAATCTCAAGTAAACAATACTTAAAAATTTCCCGCTAGAAAGTGATATACAATGGATAGTAATTTTGTGTGCAGTAATGCAGAAAACTTTACTAAAGCTTTTTGCGTTAAAAAGTGTCCTTATGGTATTTTGTTGTTCATTCAAAGTACCTTATAATTTCTTTTACTTCATCCTTCATTCGTTCCGATGAAAATGAATTATATATGTACAGAAATGGTATCCGAAAAAATGTACTCTAAATTAACACATGCATATTGGGGCTAATAATTCTGTTTCTTGTCGATGAGAGGACATCGTATTCAAACTCTCAAGGTTATTATTTTTAAATTCTAATCCTTCATTTTGACTCGTTCATACCGTCCCATGCGTTAGTACTATTTGAAATGTGAGAATATGTAACGGGCCGCAGGTAACCCACTTCTGAATTAACCTCTCAGGAACGACGCACCCTATAGTTGTTTTCACATTGTCAATTCTCAGTTTGACGAGCCACTATATTAGCTTTAAAAAATGCCGACTCGATATGTTTTACCGACTCTTATTACTGTACTCCATTATTCCTTGAAAGTTAGTCATATAATACAATATTTTATAATCCATTTCTACATAGCTACTTTACCACCAAATTCAAAATATTATTTCATTTACACACAATTTGATCAGTAACGTGCAATACGGAGAAATGAATTTTACGGAATATTGCGCTGTTCCTAAAGTATTAAAAAACAAAATAATATACAAAGGAAATTGAAAAACGACTTAAAGCGGTGTAAATAAATGTATCTCAATTTACAGGAGAATGATATCTCATGAATATATAATTCAGTCTTTAAAAGTTTGCATATTTTTATAAAGTCAGAAATTACAAATTAAATTTTTTTAGGAAACGTATGAATTATTTTTTATACCATGTGCTTGAAAATAAAACTTCACATTTGTAAACAATTGAATTTCGATATTGATTCTTATCCGATGAACTGAAAAATCCCTTGGTTTTATTTTATTCTATCAATCTTCTGAGAATTAATGAGTATTTTGTTTTTATTCATTACTAGACTGCTAATCATTTTTGTTATAATACAAATACAAATTTATTAATATTGCATATTTCTTTTTCTAAAGAGTTAGTTGAAATTTTATGACAAACAAAGACATTTTATTTATAACTTTAAAAAAATAGGAGAAGAAAATTGATCTGCTGTATATAATAGAAAATTTAGAACCTTAAATGTGATCAGGCTATTAATTACATTTAAATCGAGTAAAAGTATTGGAAGGATATTTGATCTCATAATTTTAAAAGTATTTTTACGTCCATTCCATTTTCAAAAAAAAGAAAAAAAAAAAATCAAGATAATTTGACTAATTTACTAAAATTATTATTTTACTTCTTATCGGAGCACTTTTTAAAATAGACGTATACCAGTTATAAAATTACAGCACGTTTGTAAGTTATAAAAAAATAAACTTGAGAATAAGAAATGGGCCATTGAAAATTTATTTTAGTTATATCAATGTATTTGGATTCTAATGTATTGTTTCCGAATCAATTATAATTATTTGTACAAACAAAACGTGTTTTTCATACATCCTCAACAGATTCAATATTCAGATATTCAGTATATATTTATATCTGACTGTAAATCGATTATGAAACTTGTTAAAATATAAAATTCCTCAATTACTTTAGAAGTAAATATTTTCCTATATGCTTTAGAATGTACTTCTATTGTACTAGAAAAATTGTACTATATCTAATGACGTGATGATACAACAACTAGTCATAAAAACACTATGATAACGAGTGGGTGTAAAGATCTTTATGAGATGGATGTACACCGAACAAAATTTTCTTTATATGATTTCAAAACTTTCTTATGAATAGCTTTGGACCATATTTTTTCAATATAAATAATTTTAAATAGCAATGAAATCAAATATGTTGAACCTGAAAATGCAAAACCAATCAGTTTACTTCATAATAATTTTCTACATCCATACCAAAACAAAATACTTCATTTTAAAATTTAATTTCCGAAACATCGCTCTTTATAATGAGATATTTGTTTGAATTTTAATTAGACACCATAAATTTTGATTAAAATAAGCATTAGTTTCTTAAAGAAGCAAATAAAATTTTGAACCGTGTTATATATATTCCAATTGTTATTCTGGATATGTATATTTTTCAGTATATATCTTGAGTCTCTGATAAATTTAAAACCGCATCTTATGTTAAGATTTTAATTAGTTGTTGGATTTTTATAATTATGGAGAGAATTTAAAAAAAAAAGGATATTTTTGCATTTGAATTTATTACTTACTGAACTTTTGGGTGCCAATTTTATTTACAAATTGTAATCGTATTCGTATATCAAGAAAATTTTTAATTTGTAATCCCAAATTGTAATTAAAGGAAGGTATGATAAATTTAAAACAGTAAACTTCCGTAGTACTCAAGGATCGTACAATATACATTTTTGTCCTGAATTAGGTATTTCTTTGTATGTAAGAATTGTTTTTTTTTAAGGATTATGATATTAGTTGCTTGCAGTGGATATATTTTTATAATATTAAAGATCGTCTTAATGAATTTCTATACATTCAAAAGAAAGTTGCAGAGAGCAAATTAAGTTTAATAATCCTAAAAATGTCGAAGATTTTTATTTAACACTAGGTTTACGGGAGTTTTTTGTATACCTATTTCTATGGACACCCGTCAGATTTAGGGTAAAGAAAACCACATATTCTGTCTAAAAAAAAAAAATTATCGGTTTAATTTGAAAACAATCGCAGCATTAACAGATTTAATATTGGTTAATTAAATCGTTAATTACCCATCAAATTGACGGGTACCGTAAATCTAGTGTTAATTATGGAAAATTGAAGCATATCAGTTTAAGGCGCTTACTTTTTTTTTCAAGATTGGTTGTTTTATTTTATTTGTTAAGAAAAAAATTATAAATAAATATTTAAGATATAAAAATATCATTAAAGGAAAAGAAATTCGTATTTGTATTAAAAATATATGTTGTCTTTGTATTTATACAATTATGATTGATTATATATTTTTTAGAATTTACTAAAACTTTCGTAAGAATTTGAAAACTTGTGATGTTGTTCATTATATGTCAGTTTTTATTAAAATATAGAAAACAACTACCAAGAAACATACCGGACCATAATTGCTGATTTATAATTGACTATCACCTTCTTTTTATAAAAATGCGTAAACGTTCAAAGTTATTACGCCATTAAATATGCAAACGAAATATAGTAATATGCGTTAAACTTAAAAGAGACATTTGGCTGAGGAAGGAATCCGGTTATATTCGTGTATAAATATAACAATAAAATTATAAAGGATATAAAATATATAATAATAAAATTATTAAAGAAATTATTAATTAAGAAGAAAGAAAGATATTCTTTTTTTTTATTAAATAAAGTTTTTTTCTTGAATTTTATTATAATTTTTTGAATAGAAAGAAGTCTTTCAAAATAATTATATATAAGTTAAAAAAACAACGTATTCATAATAAAATTTCTAGAATTACTAAATAATCAATGGATACCTCTATAAAAGGTATTGTCGCGTAATAAATATTATATTAATCTAACTTTGGCTGTTGAACCTTTTCTACTTCCAATCCTAATTTTTTTTTTTACCGTTCATTCTCTGCTTTTTGAGATAAAATTTTCATTCGCGGTCCTGCTTTTCCAGAGAAATTGGATGTGAGATTTTTTTAACGGTCGAGGAAAGGACAATGGTATAATATAAGTTAATATTTCTAAGATTTAAATAAGAAATGTTTTAATATAGTATATACAATATTAACTTCCTCAAAACTTTTAAGATTTAAGCAGTTTCTTAATAAATCTTCGTTTGTTGGTCTTTCTTACGTCATTAAATGAAATTTTAAATAGTCTGTTATAAGGAAACAGTGAAAGCAAACAGCAACCTTTTAGTTAAAGAATTAATTTTCAACATTGTATATGTTGGAACCGCCCATCATCCTAATCATGGGGTATAACCTTTGGTAATATTTATATTTCCATTATCCATTCAGATTACATCATATGTTAGCATAATATATCCCAAAAGTAAACAATTTCGATCCTGAAGAATAATTTCTATGTTCAATTTAGTTTCTGGATATTAAATAAGTTTAATGACACAAATGATGAAATATAAAAATTATGTCAAACAAACAATATTTATATTCAATTATAAAAGTAAAACACTATAATATTTAAATTTCTAGACGTTGATATAAAATTATTACCGTTTTCTATATATTTTTGTCTCTCTTATATGATAAAGTGTTATTTTGTTTCATTTTCTTAATCTTCTAGCTATAAAAACTCTATAGTTCAAATGTTTTATAATTTTTATAAATGTAACAGCTTATCAAAGAAAATTTAATATTTCTTTAATATATAAAAGAAATATCAGATATAGGTTCATGTTTTGGGAAAAAAGTTTTTGTTTATTATATCTGTTGGCTAGTAACATCATTACAGTACCTCTAAAGGACCTAGTATGATAAACTTACACGAAAGATTGGAGCTTCAACAGATCTTATTGATTTTAATAGAAAAAAATACGAATATTATGGATATTTAGAGACACTATTAAAATTTATATTTTTCACGTATACGGAAATAGTAGAAGTCCTAGAATAATAAAAATAACGGACTAACTCTGAAGTAAGAAATACCTTGAATGTCCAAATAATGTGGTTTTAATAACAAAAAGTTTAAATAATTAACTTAAACAAAAAATTGAGAACGTCCCTTCACTAAAATGTAAGGTTACTTGTGCGATTGATAATGCTATAAGATTTACTGCAGCAGAAGACTCACTTTTTTCCAGAATATTCTTTGATAAGGATATTAGTATAGAATTTTGATAGTTCTACCATATATTTCAACATACTGGGATGACTCCAGTATAAAACGATCATTTATTATCGAATTGAAGAGACAAATACCAATTTTTCAAACAACAGAAGATCTGCATATTTAGGAAGTGTTTTGTAATAGCGATATTATTTTCGAACTATGGGAAATTTATATGACAAGAGAATTCGATCAATTTGGATTTACAGAAATATTTACTTATGATGACAAAAACTGCCCAATTGGTCTTACGGACGATAAAATATAAAGCCGGACCAAAAAACATTTCAGAAATGAAAAGGATAGTATATTCAAATATAAGATGCAAATGAAGAAATAAATAAGATCGATAAGGTTCAGAAATACGCTTCACAGAATATAAACACCTTTATTGGTTACCTTGGTTGTTGTAGATTCTTCAAATTATCGTGTTTTTTCTACGCACTGAAATGCAACGATGCTGGTATAAATCCTTAGTTTCGTTAAACGGTTTAAGTCTTGTTTTAAACATTTTATATCCCTTTGATTCGAAAGTAGATAACTATTACAAAAAGAACAACCAGATCAAAGCATAGATGATTCATATTGATTTTAAAAACTTGTTGCAAGGACCAGTAACTTGTAATACATATAACTTTAATTTAGATGAAAAGAATGAAGCCCTATTGCTTGTGGGGATGATGATGATATTAATGTAGATTGTACTGAAGTATTAGAACTTAGAAACAATAGTGATCTGCTTTAAACATTCAATGGTCTTGATAAAGTAGTCTATGGTGATACACAAACTGAAATAACATACCATTGTTAGATATTCTTTTCCAAATTTTAAAGATTCACAATATTAATTTCAAGCAGAATGTTTCATTTGTTATGAGTAATAGTTTCTGCTAATACAAGAAATCATTCACAGTAGAATATAACTTACGTCGAATTCATAGCAGAGGAAAAAATTTTGTAATCAGGTGACGCAGAAAAGAGATTATCGAGTAGGGAGACAGAATCATCGTTTCCGAGGATTTCAATGTAGGTATAAATAGCAACAGAAAAAACCGCGTACAAAGCTGAAAATGTCTTAATACACGATGATATATTACAAATAGAGACACAGATAGACGAAATAGTAATCTCGAACTTGGTTGAAAATTCTCATAACATAGAACCGAATTCAAATAATTTATCTGAAGTATATGAAATTCCATCCAATGGAGGAAGGTCTGTAGAAATAGGGGAAAGAATGTTTAGTTTCGGCACATTGTTATCAAAGTTTAATAGTAGAGATGAAATCTGTTCCGAAAATCCTGTCATTAGTAATAATTCAGACTTTGTATACTATACAGTATTTACTGCTGAGATAGAAAATAATGGATCAGAGAGTGTTATACAAGAAATGTTGGTTATGTCTAATCATAGTAATATAATAGAAGAGCCACTATTTTCTACATCCAGTTAACCCGTTTATAATCGCCGATAGGACCCCGTGTCTTTAAATTCAATAAGTAACTGACGTATAGTTTTATGTTCTTAATTGTAATATTTAATCAAGTAAACAATCGTTAAAGCATGCGTGACATAAGATATATTAAGTGCAAAATTATAATATTAAGGAAGATGATTATTCTTTAATAGAACATTATTGTTGTTATAGTTGGTTGTAATCAAATTAGATTATAAGAGAAAGTATTTAATAGAATATATGATAATTTATATATTTTATTAGTTGTGTGTTTATACCGATTTATCAAATCTAACGTTAACGCTTATAACTACCTCAATTCCTTATTCTAATGCCTCTATAACATACGCTCTATCACAAAACAAACTCCATTCTAAAGCTCTAAAAGGTGCTTTCGAGTGTCTTCATGGAGAATCTTCAAATCTAAGCGGATGTACTCCTTAATAGATAT
Source organism: Lasioglossum baleicum (assembly GCF_051020765.1). NCBI lineage: Eukaryota > Metazoa > Arthropoda > Insecta > Hymenoptera > Halictidae > Lasioglossum > Lasioglossum baleicum. Next base: position 23,768 of record NW_027471031.1, read on the forward strand.
GGATATTCTTACACACTTAATATGTATTTAATTGTATATAGCAGCTATACTATCCCATGGTATGATGAATTGGATAATCTCAGATTTCGCTTTATATATAAGCCCTAATTTATACGCAAGAATGTCGCATTTTTTCAGCTCTTCTGTGTCGATCTTTTGCAAATTATCCTAACCAGTTATTCAATGTTCTATTGATATTATTACATTTTCTGTCTTGTCGAAAATAAATATACATGTTTATTATACTGAATCCTAGCTCTGTATTGATGCATATATCTACACGTATCTAATTTTTTGTTTCCTTAACAGAGTGACTCAGTATATATTTTGATGATTTGAGATTATGTTTCAGAAATAACTGCTAGATTTTTTATTATAATTAGATCTGCTTATCATTACTTACCATACCAGAATAAATAGATCAATATTTCCACATTGTCAATGTTTTATTAAAAATTATATATCAAGTAAAGCTCTAAATCTTATTACGCAATGCAATTTGTATAAAATTTTATACAGGTAACCTTCTTACAACACGGTTTTGCTATGACACGGTTTAAAAATTTCAAGGATCGCTCAACAACAGGCCTGTTATATTACACGGGTTTGGTACAGCACAAGTAGAAAAACAAAAACCTTTGTATGTGAAAGTAATTTAACAGTACCATGTAGTTTGCTGACTAAAAATATGCTTTTAGGGAAAATATTTTCTTATATTTGTGGCCCTATAATTTAACACTAAAGAATTACATGATGGCTTGAACTTAGCTACACATTCGGTAACATTTTTCTTAAATGCAGATTAATGTACTGAAGGAAACCGAAAATTCAGAAGGGAGCAGAAAAACTGTCTAGCTTCGTACTGAGAGATTTATTTAACATTTTAAAAACTAGCAAGCAAGGTAAATTTACTGATTTTTTAAGATTATGGGAAAAGTGTTGGAAGTGTAGACACTGTTTTTCAGGCAAGAAATGTTCTTAGATGGGTCTGCTTATTGTTCATGAAGTGTATTAAATTTAGGTTAAGTTATGTTTAGTTCATTTATTTTGTGATAAACATGCATTAGTATTTTTAATAAGAATTGCGTTGTTTATGTAAGACTATATGAAAATATTTGCTCCTAAGGAACTTTTTAGAACGTAACTTCGCTCTCTGTGCTGATTATAAGTGTCCTGCCACACAGTTTCGCTCAACACGATATCTTTTAGGAACCATTCTACCGGGTTATAGGAGGGTTACCTGTAATTAAAAAATTTAAATACTTTTTTATTTGACAAGCTGCAGGTTTCAGAAATTTAAAAGCGCCAGCCATGCGAAAAATGTACAGTTTTTGATGCACTTTGAGTAAACTAGGATGATTATCACTAGAACTGCCGAGATCCGGACTTTTGATCGATTTGGGGTTATTTTTATCGATAACAAAATTATCCCGTAGTTTTAGTGTTATAATATTTTTTGCATCGCCGATCTTAACAACTTTTTGAAGGAATTATATGATTGTCGCTAAACTACAATGATCTGCCCATTCCATAAAAAATCCGTAAGAATGAACACTTGGTTTAGTTTCAGCAAGTTTGGTGCTTGATTCAACTAGTCTGGAAATTAAAATCCTCTTATTTTTCTATAAAAGTTGTGTTTATAATTAAAAATTTTTACACTGTGTCACAAATCTGTACTTAGGTTTTTAAATTTAATAACACCTTTATGGTTTCAAGAGTTCTTCTGGCATAAATATTCAGTTGTCAATCCAAACTGTTTTCTATGCAATACAAGCTTCACTTATCTAATCGTTTATTTTTTTTTACATTTGACGTGGACCAGTGCTTGGACTGATTCCCGATGTTTACTTCACGTCGCTGTAAAAACATAAAATATCTGATCTACGGGAATATTATTCGAATGTTAGTGTAAAAATGAATAAATAAATCAATTCTTACATTTTCAACCAGAAAACTTGAATACAACAGCACTTTCTCGCACAAAATTTCAAGATTAAATTTATTATTTTTTATAATAATGTTCGATAGTCAGTTCTTGGTGACCACTCATTTTTATCAAATTTTATAAATATGTGTTTCCTTCAGGAGCTGGCATTGAACTGTTAATGTGTTTAAAATAGTTTATTTCTAGTACTTAAACACTTTCTTATCCTAAGATAAGAAGTATGTTATAATGAAATAATAAAAAATTTTTGTAGAACTGATTGAATTGCCCTGATAAATAATTGAATATGTATATGTAAAATTAAAATACACATTTTTTTCGTGAAAACAATTTTTTAATTTTTGTTTAAGGAACTTCATTTTTTTTTAAATTTAGATATAAGAAAATAAACTACAAATTTTGTTATTGAATATTAAATTCAATTTTCATCATACATACTTTTTAATTCATGAAAAAATACTGTGCTTTCTTGTTTCCAAAATTATATTTTTGTGACTTATGTATAAGAGTGTACCTAACATATGGAAAGCTCAAAGTTGTCTGTTTTTTATTTTACCCCTCTTGTTTATAAACTTCAACGGAAACAGTGTCGATAATGATTTTAAAATGCTCTAATAAAGCGATAATCGCGACTGTTTAGTTTCAATGCATTCATTAAAGTACCATATGGTCCCATAGTTCATATATGATTGGTGACCTATTCAATTTTCAGTTTTTTTGAAATTTTCTGTATTTTTGGCGCTTTCTTATTTTTTGCGCCCCAATTTTTGAAAGATACGACATATTTTACAATATCTTAGGACCGTTAATAATTGAAAAAATGACTAAACTGCCCGCTCCCGTTTCTAATACGGGGCTGGTTTGCCAGTAGATAATGAAATTAAAATAGACATGTGCTTAAATAATAGATGATAAAATTAAATTGTTGTTCTATATTTCAATTTTTGATTATATTTGTATATTAAAGATGTTATCTCTAGATTTTCATTGCGTGGATTTACTCAGAACATAATTAGCCTTCTTTAAAAAATTTGTATAAATTTAAGTTTATTTGTTTCTGAATATATTATATAATTAGCTATTTTTATTTAGCAAGCAAAATTTATAATTTAAAAAAGTTATTTAAGTTATAAGAATAACAATTGTATGAAAATTTTTATTCTTATTTGCCTTTGTTTTCCCGGAGGTCGTAAGAAGCGGATGATATATAATAACGGCAATGATATAAACAAGGTACTTAATAGTAGTGATAATATTGGTGATCTCAATTGTGAAAGTAATTTATCTCAATTACTTTTTAAGAATTGTGATGTAAGTATTTAGAAACTTAGTTATGTTAAAGAAGTGAAAAGAATGTCTACTAAAAACATCATGCTATCAAATGATATTTATTTTAATCTATATATGAAATAAGACACTATCATAATTTTCATTTCTAGGATGTTTTATAATAAAATTACTTTGTATAAAAAATCAAAGAGACTGAAATCACAAAAGTATATAAAGTGATTGATGATGCTGATATGCTTTTTCACTATGAAGAGCCTATAATTTCAATGTTTTTTTTATTCAAGTAAACTGCGCTGATGAGGTAAAAGAGGAGTTACATTTTTTAATAAACAGTGTCTTAAGAGTAGTAAATTAAGAAGAATAATTTCTAAATTGTTTGAAGATATTAAAAGGCTTACCAATCTCATAAATGGAAGTAAACCAGAATTGATTGTTAAACAATTAATTCACGTTGATTTTATTTTAACCTGCGATAAAGATAAAAACGTTTTGGAAAATAAATATAAAAAGTGTAGTAGCAAATACGAAAGAATTAACTATATGCGAATATTCTTATCAGAAAATCCCTACCAGTTTTGGTAATGAACCTGATTTGTATCAGAATAAGGCATTGTTTAATTCTGAAAATCTTTCTGAAGAGCAATATGTTGCACTCTCATTTATGTAAACGATTATGTCAACAAATAATAATAATGTCAAAAAATATTTAGAATACTCAGTTGTTGAAATAACGAAAGATTGATTTATAACATATTTAGAGACAATGGGATGATGGAGCCATAATTATAAGAAATTTCCAGAGAAAATTATTTCTACATATATGGAGATCACAGACCTGAGTTTTATTTTGATATTACTATTGTCATGAATGTTATTAAAATAATTTATTATAAATGCATCACATATTTATGTGTTGAGACTCTTGTAAATAATACTGAATAATCAAAGGTTTTCCTATCCTTTTTTCTTTATACTTTAATTCGGAAAAAAGTGTTGGGTGTATACCAATTTTTATAAGAACTAGTTTTACATCAGAAGAGCTGCGTTACAAATTTTGAACAGATCCATTTCATACCATTAGATGAAGGTTTATTGTATTCAATAATACAAAAAAATTTGTTAAACAATATTTTCAGTTCATGATCAATTTGTGCCTACCTACCTGTCAGGAAGTTATTTCATTATATTACTTAGAAAAGTAGAAAAGCCTTTTATATTTACGTGAAGAAACAAACAAACTTTGAAATTGATAACACGCACGCGCATATTAATGCCACCACAACTCTAAATTAAATACATTTCTGATTATTTTAACCTTTGTCTTTGGGCACGTCAATATTCTAAGCAATTAAACGGATCGACCTTACACAGCCATATCTTTTGTTCTCTTTAAATCAATGATTCCCAAATTATATTCACCATAAAATTGGTGTCCTTCTAGGCCATAAACAGTATCCCATAACAATCTGGAAAATTAGTTGGGTTTCGTAATAAAGAGTATTTAAAGTTTGAATCAACATATATTAATGTTCCGCACAAATTTTTAGACTTCCAAAGCGTTTTGTCACAAAGATGATCGAGACGCCTTGCTTTATGTTAACTATTTTTTTTCTATTATATTGAAAATTAATAAGGCTTATTTAGCATATTTACTTCGATTACCAATATTCGAATCTCTCTTCTGCCTTCATTCCGTGCTAAATAGTAATGTATGGCGTTTAAACACAAACGTCGTTTACAATGTGAATGAAATAAATCAGAGCTTACATAAACGTGATAATTATAAAATATTCAACAGATGTGTGTAACTCTTATTAGATATCTATACAGAAGTATTATATTAATCATTACAATATGACCAATAGCATTACAAAATTTTACGAATTCGAAATTGTAAAACTGAACTCAATTAATAATTACAGGTTTACAATGACATAAGAATCTTAAACAGCAACACTCTAACACGTCTCACTTTTTTTCCATTGTCACCGAAATCTCAATTTAATTTTCACTACAAACATTTGTAGTTAATGAAATGCTATTGAAAGACGTTAAATTGCTTTTGATTAGATACATTCCTAAAGCAAGATGAGCACATAACATTATGAGACAAAATAATATGTGGTTTTTGTCGCTACAAAAAAAATATCATATGATTGTCGGGATATTATTGATGAAGAAATAAAAATATAAGGATATATATAATAAATATATTTACAACAGAAAAATACCCAATTGGAATAATAAGAAAATAATCTTCCGAATCATAAATAAATTCTTTATTAATTTTCTTGTGCAACAACATTAATGCTCTTATCAATAACACTGTCCATAAAAAAAACAGCAATTTGAATATGACAAGGTGATTGGTTAAAGGCGTTCATGCAAGCATGAACTCCGAAATATACTACCGGAAACCTTAGATGTTCTGCTAACCTGAACATGACCAAGGACAAGCTCGTCAAAATCAATATTACGTCCCTTAGCTTGCTCACTGATATTCTCAAGAATCTCCCATAAAGTGGGAGAAATCTTTGTAGCCATCTTTCCTTACTAACACCATATTTACGAACTTGAGTGTCGCCACATCCACTACCAAATCTACGCGTAGGATACATTCTTTTTTTCTTAAAATCATTATTGAGCTACTGAATAGCATTGACAAGTATACTCGCATGGATAGTACTAGCAGCTTCACGTGTATTTTTAAAACTGGCTTTAGGATTGTCTAATTGTGAAATGACTGCTTTGGTATGATCTGATATATCACAATTTATTTTTATTGATATAGGGGTATGATATTTTTATTTTCTTTGCGATATTTGGGGAGGGGGCTGGGGGCGAGATAAAAAGATTAGAAAAAAAATTACTCGGAGATTTGTAAAAATGCAGGGTTTATGGGTAAATTACATGAAAATATTAAGA
>NW_027471032.1:0-29897 GCF_051020765.1 Lasioglossum baleicum
GGTTTGTCCCCCGATCTCCAGATTCGTAGATGAAGTTATGGTGCCCGTCACTATAATTTATTCCACCTTGCTTCTTTGCGCACGAAGATATACTCTAGATATAGCGGGATAGCCTCTCGGACGGTGCGGATATCGGTGAAAGATAGACACTATACCAGTATGTATTATAGTACAAGTGTGCGACTCTGTACTTTAATATCTATAGCGTGCGTCTATTTTTAATGCCAATACTGTACATCCAATTTACTACCGGAATGCCTGGTTTGTCTCTCGCAATCACAGGAAAGGTTATGCTGTTGACTTAGCCGGTCACGTATCAAGGAAGGTGGTATCATTCTCGAACGGTTTGACCCTCGATCTGATAATTCATACGTGAAATTAAGGTGCCGTCACTAAATTGTATACTAATGTCTTTTCTCTAAACATGTAGCTATACTCTCGATACGGCGGGATAACTTCTCTGACGGTAAGGCTTTCGCAAAATGTTTGACTTTACAGCAATTATAAGGCTCTCACACGGTGTAACGCTCTATTTTAATATTCAGTCCGCGAATTAAGACACCTATTGCCAATACTGCGCAGCGCATTTACTCACGGAATATCTCGCTTGACTTTCTAAATCACATCATGTATATAGCTATTGACTTATCCGTTTGAATAACAAAGAATGTGGTAACTTTCTCGGACGGTTTGACACTGGATATTCTAGTTCATGCGTGAAATCAGGATGCTGGTCACTAAACTGAATACCAGTTTGTACCTCTGAACACGCTGCTACACTCTCGATACACAGGGTCAGTTTTTCGAGAGGGTAAGGCATTCTGTAAGAAGATTAACCCTGCACGAGTAGATAATGCTTTACAGGGGTTCGCGGCCGTCTTTTATATTCATACGTGAATTGGTGTGTCTACAGCAAATACTGTATAGCGAATTTACTCCCGGAATATCTGGTTTGACTTTCGGAATTACAGGATATGTGAATCTATTGACTTGGCGGTGCGACGCGCAAGGAAGGAGATAATGTTCCCGAACGCTTTGAATCTCGATGTTGTTATTTATACACGAGAATGAGGTGTTCCACTCTAATATGTCTACTAATTCCGTGAACAATAAGCGGGTCACTCGCTACACGTTGTTAGGTTCTCGGAATGAAAGTTATTCGGTGAAGAGAATGACTTTATACGAATTGGTAATGTTCGCCGACGGTTTGAGCCTCTACTTTAATATTCATACAGCGAATTAATGTGCCTTTGCCAATACTGTTCAGCGCATGCACTCCACGAATACCTGTTAAAGCTCAAGGAGTCACATGATTGGTGAAGCTATTGACTTCGCCGTTCGATTCTCAGAGAAGGTGGGATCATCCTCGAAAGGTTTGACTCTCAATTATTCTATTCACAAACGGAAACAAGGTTACCGTCTGCTAAATTGTCCACTAATTTGTTTCCGTGAGCACTAAACATGACACTCGCTTCAGCGGCTTCGGTTCATGGAAGGTGTGGTATACGCTAAGGAGTAGAATGCTATACCACTTGGGAACGTTCTCAAACGATTTGACGCTCTCCTTTGGTATACAAACTGTGAATTAAGGTGTCTATTGACAATACCATTCAGCGGATTTACACTTGGAATACCCGGTTTGTTTTTCGGTGTCACTGGATAGGTGAAGCTATAGTCCTAGCATTGGACTCCCAAAGATGGCTGTACCTTTCTCGAACGGTATGACTCTCAATTTTGGTGTTTATACATGAAAATGTTGTGTCCGTCTGCTAGTATGACTGCTATACTGATTCCGTGAACATTAGGCAGTTATACTCTCGGTATAGCGGGTTTTGACTTCGGAGGGCAAGGTCTTCAGTAAAGCGGTTCACTTTATACCATTTGCTTGCTTTCTCAATCTGCTTGGCGCTCTACGTTAATATTCATACCATGATTTCAGGTGTCCATTGCCAATACTGTGCAACGGATCAACTCACGTTATACATGGTTTGACTCTCGAAATAACAGCACGGGTGATGCTATGGGGCATAGCCGCTCGACTGTAAAAGAAGCTGCTAAAGTTCTGGAACGGTTTGACACTCGATCCTCCGATTCATGGTTGAAATTAAATTGCCCGTAACTAAAATTTACACTACTTCGCGTCTCTGACCACGTAGTCATTGCCTAGATACAGCGGGTTAGGGTCTCACATGGTTACGTATTCTGTAAAAAGAATTACTTTATACGAGTAAGGTACGCTCTGCATCGGTTTGATGCTTTACGTTAGAATTGAAAACGTGAATAAACCTGTCTATTGCCAATACTCTTCAGCGGATTTACTCCGGGAGTACCTGGTTTGACTCCCGAAATCAGAGGATAGGCGAATTTACTGACTAAGCTGTACGACACGCAGAGAGAGTGGTAAGGTTCTGGAACAGCTGGCCTCTAGATCATTTAATCCGTACATGAAATTGAGGTGCATGTCGCTAAAATCTAAACTAATGTGTTTCGCTGAGCACAAAGTTATGCTCTCGATATGGCGGGTTTTGTCCACGGTAGGTAAGGCTTTCCGTAAATGTTTCACTCTATACCAATTGGTAACGTTCTACAAAGGTTTGGCGCTCTACCCTAAAACTCAGACCGCGAAGTAAGGTGTCCGTTGACAGACATAGGTGATGCTATTGACTTAGCCGTTCGACTCCCAAAGATGGTGAGAACGGTCTAGAACGGTTTGATTACCGATTATTTTAATCATACATGAAAGTAAAGGTACCCGTCACTCCATGTATACTAATTTGTCCCACCCTTACAGTGAGCAATACGCACACACTCTGGCGCGTTAGGCTTCCACGGAAGTTAAGGCCTTCGATAGAAAGTATGATTATATAACTGTATGTAACGTGCTCTCACGTTTGACTCTCTACTGTATTAAACATACCGCGATTTCAGGTATCTTTTGCCAGTACTGATCAGCGCATTTAGTCCCGGAGCACATGGTTTGACTCCTGGAATTGGCGGAATAGATGCAGCTATTGCCTTAGCCGCTTGACTCCAAAGGAAGGTGGGTAACGTTCTCGAACGCTTTGTCTGCCGACCGCCCAAGTCATACATGAAATAAATGTGCCCGTCACTAAAATGTAAGCTAATATTCTTCTCTGTACACGAAGTTATACTGTCGAAACAGTGCGTTGGTTTGTTTCTCAGAATGTAATTCCTTCGGTAAATAGATTGAATCTATTCCGATGGCTAACATTCTACAACGGTTTGAATCTGTACATTGATATTCGAACAGTAAATTGATCGGTCTGCTGCCACTACTATTCAGCGGATATAACCCAGGAAGACCACCTATGACACTCTGTGGCAATGGATATGTAAACCATTGACGTAGCTGTCAGTACATGATAGAAGTTTGTAACGGTCCACAACGGTTTGACATTTGGTCTTCTTATGCATACTTGAAATTAAGGTGCCCATCACTAAAATGCATTCTAATTTGTTAATCTGAACACCATGTTATAATGTCGGTGCAGCGCGTTTGGATTTCGGTGGATGTGGTCTTCAGTAAAGCGTTTGACTTCATTCCAATAGGTAATGTTCTGAAACAGTTTGGCCCCCATCTTTAATATTCAAGCCGTGAATTATGGTGTCTATTGGTAGTAATTTCCAGCGGGTTTACTCCCGGAATACCTGCTGTGACTATCCGAATCACTGGATAGGTAAAGCTACTGACTTAGCAGTTCGTCTCTCAAAGCGGTTGGTAACGTTCGCGAAAGGTTTGACGCTCGATATTCTTATTCATACTTGAAACTAAGTTGACTGTCACTAAAATGTGTAACAACGTGTTCTCCTAAACACGAAGTTATAGTCCCGATACGGCTATTTATCTTCTCGGGCGGTAAGGTCTTCGGTAAAGGGTTTGACTTTATACCAAAATGTGACGTTCCCAAGCGGTTTCACGATCTGCTTCTACATTCAAATCGTGATTTAAATTGTCCGCTGCGAATTGTGTACAGCGGATTGACTCCGGAATATCTGGTTCGACTATCGGGGTAACAGGAGAGGTGAAGCTAATGATACTACGTTCGTATCTCAAAGAAAGATGGACCGTTATAGAAATGTTTGACTGTCGATTTTTCTATTCATACATTAAAATAAGTAGTTCGTCTGCTACAATGTCTACTAATTTGTATCTCTGGACATGAAGCTATATTCTCGGTATTCCAGGTTTTGATCTCAGAATGTAACGTCTTCGGTAAACGTTTGACTTCAACAAATTGATAACGCTCTCATACGGTCTGACGTTCTATTTTAATTATCAGACCGTGAATTAAGGTGTCTCTTGCCAACACTGTTGATCGGACTTACTCCTGTAATAGCTGGTTTGACTCTTGGAATCTCAGGGTAGGTGAAGCTACATACATTGCCGTTCGTCTTTCAGAGATGGTGGCAACGTTCTCGAGGGGTTTTGGACCTCAATCTTCTCATTCACACATGAAGTTAAGGTGCCCGTCACTGAGGTGGAAACTGTTTTCTGTCTCCGAACACGAACTTATACTCTACATTCAGCGGTATAGTTTTCCGGGGGGAATGGTCTCCGGTAGAACGTATGACTTTATCGGAATTGTTGACTATCACAGATAGATTGAAGCTCTGCTTCAATATTCAGACCGCAAATTAAGGTGTCTATTGCCAATACGGTTCAGCGGATTTACACCAGTATTACGTGGTTTGACTCTCGAAATCACAGGACGGGTGAAACTATTGACTTAGCTGTGCGACTCGCAATGAATTTGATAACGTTATCGAACGGTTCGACATTCCATCTTCTAATTCATACAATGAAAATAAGCTGCCGTCACTAAAATGTCTACTAATTTGTTTCGATATTCACGATTGACGCTCTACTTTAACATTCATACCGAGACGTCAGGTGTATAGTGTGAATACTGTTCAGCAGGTTTACGCCTGGAGTACCTGATTTGCATTATGGAATCACAGGATACGTGCAGTTATTGACATATATGTGCGAATTTCAATGAAGGTGGTAACTTTCTCGACCGCTCTGACTCTCCATATTGATATTTATACACAAACATGTGGTGTTCGTACGCGAAAATGTCTTCTAATTTGTTTCCGATAACATTAAGCAGGACAATCGCAACAGCAGGATTGGATATCAGAAGGTAAGGTATTCGGTAAAATGGGTAACATTATACGAACTGGTAATATTCACCAACGGTTTGACTCTCTACTTTAATATTCATACCGTGAAATAGAATGCCAATCGCAAGCGGGCCAGCGGACTAACTACCGAATATCTCGTTTGACGTTTGAAATCACAGGATAGATGCAGCTATTGACACCCCGGTTCGAATCTCAAACATGGTTTTATCTTTCTCGAAAGGTTTTGCACTAGATCTTCTTATTCATAATGAAGTGAAGGTCCCCGTCACTAAAATCTTCACTAATTTGATCCTCTGATCATAAAGTAGTACTTTCGAGTCGGTGGGTTTACTTCTCCGAACGTAAGGCTATCGGTAAAGTGTTTGGCTCTGTACTAATATGTAACCGTCTACAATGGTTATATATTCCGCTTTAATATTCAAACTGTGAACCAAGGTGCCCATTGCCAATACTGTTCAGCGGATTTACTCCAGGAATACCTCGTACGATTCTAGGAAACAAAGGATAGGTGAAGCCATTGACCGAGCCGTTCGACTGTCAAAGATGGAGGTAATAAGCTCAACCGCTTTGTACCGATATTCTAATTCATACATGAACTTAAGGTGCCGTCAATAAAATTTACACTAATGTGTTTTCTCTAGCCACGAAGTAATACTCTCGATACGGCGGGTTAACTTCCCGGACGGTAAGGCTTTCGGTAACTTGCTTGACTCTCTACCCAATAGGTATCGATCTACAACGGTTTGGCGGTCTGCTGTAATACTCAAGCCGTGGAATAAGGTATCTATTGCTAATACTGTTCAGCGGACTTACACTAGGATTTCTGAGGTTCCCTGTTGGAATCCCGGCATATGTGAAAGTATTGACTTAGCCGTTCTATTCTTAAAGGTGTGGTCACGTTCTCGAATGGTTTGACTATCGATCTTCTAATTCATAAATGAAATTAAGGTGCCGTTCCTAAAATGTATACTACTGCTTTTCCCTGAACACAAAGTTATACTCTCGGCACTGCGGTTTAGGTTTTCGGAGGGTGAGTACTTCTGGACGGATTTTGACTGTATGCCAAAAGGTAATGTTCAATATTGGCTCGAGACTGTACTTCAATATTCATTCCGAAAATTAAGGTGTCTATTCCCAATACTGTACAGTTGATTTGCTCCCGGAATGCCTTATTTGATTTGCCAATCAGATTATGGGTGAAGTTATTGACTTAGCTGTGCAACAACCAAAAGAGTTGGTTTCGTTATCAAACGGCATGACGTTCGATCTTCTTTATCATACACGAAATTGAGGTGCCCGTCACTAACATGTATTGAATTTTGTTCGTCCGATCACAACGTCATACACTCCATACAGCGAGATAGGCTTTGGAGGGTAAGATCTTCAGTAAAACTTTGACTTTGTACGGATTGGTAACTATCTCTGACGGATTGACGCTCCACATTAATAATCACACCGTGATTTACGGTGTCTAATGCATATACTGGTCACCGGATTTACCCCCGGAATACCAGGATTGACTCTCGTAATCACCGAATAATTGATGCTATTCACATAGCTGTGTGACACACAAAGAATGTCGAAAACGTACTCAAACGGCTTGACTGCCTATTTCAACATTCAAACCGTAAATGAAAGTGTCCATTACCAATTCTGTTCAGCGGATTTCCACCCGTAACACCTGGTTTGAGTCTCGGAATCGCAGAATAGGTGATGCTACACACTTAGCCGTTCGTCTCTCACAGAAGCTGGGAACGTTCTTGATCGGCTTGAACCTCGATCCTCTAATGCAAACATCAAATTATGGTGCCTGTAACTAAAATAACTACTAATTTGTTTCTCTGACAAGAAGTTGTACCCACGATACAGCGGGTTACGTCGCGGAAAGAAGGTATGCGATTTAGTGTATGAGATCATATCAATTGGATACCTTCTTCAAAGAATTGACTCTCTACTTGAATATTAAAGCCATGAAATAAGTTGTCTGATGCCAATATTGTTCAGCAGATTTACTCCTGATATACCTGGTTTGACTCTCGGAATCACAGGATAGGCGAGGGTATAGACTTAACTGTTCGATTCTCAAAGACGGTGTTAATGTTCTCGTAATCTTTAGCCCTCGATCCTTCATTCATATACGAAATAAGAGTGCCCGTCACTAAAATATAAACTAATATGTTTCTCTGAACGCGAAGATATACTTCCGATACAGTGGATTATGTTCCCGGAAGACAAGCCTTCGGGAAGAAGAATGACTGTATACGTATTGTTAACAATCAACAACGTTGACACTCTACGTGAATAGTTAGTGCTTAGTTCTCTGATTGAATAGGGAAGTAGAGCGTCAAACTGTTTGTGAAAGTTACTAATTGGCATAACGTCATACGTTTTACCGATACCTTACCATCCGAGAACATAACCCCGCTGTATCGTGGGTACAACTTTGATTTCAGCAAAATAATTTAGTACACGTTTTAGTGACGCGCACCTTAATTTCATGTATGAATTAGAAGGTCGAGTGCCAAACATTTCGAAAACCCTATCACCATATCTGAAATTCGCACATCTAACTCAATAGCTGCAACTTTCGTGTGATACCAATAGTCAAATCCGGTATTCCTGGAGTAAATTCCCTGAACAGTACTATGTATAGACACCTTAACTCACGGTTTGAATATCAAATGCAGCGTCAAATCGTTTGTGATCGTTACCAATTCTATAAGGTCAAACGTCTCGCCGATGGTCGTATCATCCGGGAACCTCACAAGCTTCATCGAGAGTATAACTTTGTGTTCAGACGATCAAATTAGTAAACATTTTACTGAAGGGCACTGTAATTTCATTATGAATATGAAGATCGAGTATCAAACCGATTGAGAAAGTTACCACCTTCCTTGAGATTCAAACGCCTAAGTCATCCACTTCATGCATGCTGTGATCCAAAAAATCAAACGAGATATTCCGGGAGCAAATGCGTTGGACTATATTGGCAATACATACATTAATTCGCGTATTGAATATTAGTAGAGAGCGTTACAAGGTATGAGAACGTTAGAATTGCTATAATGTCAAACATTTTTCCGAATGCCTTGCCGATCGAAAAGCTAACCCGCCGTATCGAGAATATAGCTTCGTGTTTAGAGAAACACATTGGTATACGATTTAGTGACGGCACTTTAAATTCATGGATGAATTGAAATATCGAGTGTCAAACGGTCCGAAAATGTTATCACATTCTTCGAGAGTCGCACAGTTAAGTCAATAGCTTCACCTGTCTTGTGATTCCGAGAGTCAAACCACGTATTACTGGAGTAAATCCGCTTAACAGTATTGGTTATACACACCTTTGTTCACCGTTTGTATATTAAAACAGGGCTTCAAACCGTTGAGAACGTTACCACCCCATTTGAGTGTAGGAAGGATAAGTCAATAGTTTCACCTGTACAGTGATTCGGAGAGTCAAACCAGGTATTCCTGGAGTAAATCCGATGACAGAATCGGCAATAGTATTGGCAATGTACAGAGACGAACCGTTGAAGGTAACCTATTGGTAGAGAGTCACACTTTACACAGAGGGCCTCACTTTTCGCGAAACTAACCCAATGTATGGAGAGTATAACTACGTGTTCAGCGAGACTAATTAGTATTCATTTTAGTGACGGGCACCTTATCATCGTGTATGAATTAGAAGATCGAGAGTCGAATCGTTCGAGAACGTTACCACGTTCTATGAGGTTCGAAGGGCCAAGTCAATAGCTCCACCTATCCTGTGATTCGGAATGTCAAACCAGGTATCGGGACTGAGTACGCTGAAGAGCTTTGGTAGCAGACACCATTATTCACGGTTTGAATATTCAAGTCGATCGTAATCGCTTGAGGGCGTTAGCTATGGGTATAGAGTGAAGCATTTTGCTGATAGCCCGCCAGCCCCCTTCCTTCGGAGAAGATAACTTTTCCTATCGTAAGCAGAGATATATGTTGGTAATCATTTCAGTGCGGGCACCTGAAATTCATGTATGAATTAGAAGATCCAAAGTCAATCCGCTCGAGAACGTTAGCAACATCTCTGAAAGGCGAAGTGCTATATGTGCAGATTCACTCATCCTAAGTCCCTATAGTTAAACCAGTTATTCGGGAGTAAATACGCTCAACAGTGTTGGCACGAGGCACCTCAATTCACGGTGTGAATATAAAAGCAGAGCGTCAAACTGTTGAGAACGTTTCCAATTCCTATAAGTCAAACGTTTTACCGATTGACGTTACACACCGAAAAGCTAGCCCGATCTATCGAGAGTATAACATCATGTTCAATGGCATGAATTAGTATACGTTTTAGTGACGAGCACCATAAATTCATCCATGATTTAGATGATCGAGGGTCAAACCGTTCGAGTTGGTTACCATTCTATTTGAGAGTCGAACGGCAAAGTCAATAGTTTCACCTATCCTGTGATTCGGAGTGTCAAACCAGGTACTCCGAGAGTAGGAGAGTAGGTGCGCTAAACAATTTTGGAAATAGACATCTTATTTCTCGGTTTGAATTTTATTGTTGACGGTATAATCGTTTGAGAGCGTTGTAAATTGGCATAAAGTCAAACGTTTTAAAGGAGGCCTTACGTTCCGAAAAACTGACCTGCTCTATCGAGGAATAACAGCGAGTTCAGAGGAGCGAACTATTATACATTTTGTGACTCGCACCTTAATTTCATGCCAGAATTAGAACATCGAGGGCCAAACGGTTCGACAACGTTCCACCGCCTGAAAAAGACGAATGACATTGTCAATCGCTTCACACATCCTGGTATTCCGATAGTCAACCCCGGTTCCCCGCAAGTAATCGCGCTGAACAATTTTGACAATAGACACATTATTTGACGGCTGAAATATCAAAGTAGATGGACAAGTCGTTTCAGAGCGTTATAATTGCCATAAAGTCAAAAGTATTACCGAAGTCCTTACATTCCAATAACCTACTCCGCTGTAGCGTGTTTCATGCTTAGTGCTCACAGAAACAAATTAGTAGATATTTTAGCAGTCGGGCACCATATTTTCATGCACGAATAGCAAATTCGAGAGTCAAACCGTTCGAGTGCGCTACCACCATCCTTCGGATTCAAACGGCTAAGTCATAGCTTCACCATAACCTGCGATTCCGAGAGGCAGACCAAGCACTTACGGGAGCAAGTGCGCTGAACAGTTTTGGCAGGAGACACCACAATTCACGGTTTGAATTTTAAGCAGAGCGTCAATAATTTTGAAATCGACAACAATTGGTATAAAGTAAAACGCCTTACTGATGAACGCAACTTCCGAAAGTCTAATCCGTTGTATCGGGAGTATAACGTCGTGGTCAGAGAATAAAATTATTATTTATTTTGCGACGGCCGCGATAATTTCATGTATGAATTAGAAGACCGAGTGACAGTGCGAGGACGTTACCACCTTCTGTGAGAGATGAACGGCTGAGTCAATAGCATCACATATACTTTTGATTCCGAGAGTCAAGCCTGCCATGCTAGGAGTAAATCCGCTCAATAGTATAGGCAAGAGGCACCATAATTCACGGTATAAATGATAAAGGATAAAGTCAAACCACGTACAAGTCAGCAATTTGTATATAGACATCTTTTTACCGACAGCCTTACAATCCGAGAAGCCTAACCAGCTGCATCGAAAATATGACATCGTACTCAGAGAAAGACATAAGTATAAAATTTAATGATGGGCATCGTAATTTCATGAATGAATTAGAAGATACGGGTGAAGTCGTTCCAGAACGATACCACCTTCTCTCAGAGACACACAAATAAGTCACAAGCTCCACCTCCCCTGTGATGCCGAGGGTCAAACACAGCTATTCCGGGAGTAAGACCGCAGAACGGTATTGGCTCTAGACACATTAATACGCGGTATATTATTGAGTACCTTATTTGCTTTTCGGAATCACAGGATATGTGCAGCAATTGACCTAGATGTGCGACACTCAAAGAAGAAGGTAACGTTCTCGATCGCATTGACTCACGATGTTGATACTTATACACAAACATGTTGTCTCCGTCTGCGAAAATGGCTCCTAATTTGTTTCCGTTAACATTAAGCAGGACACTCGCTAGAGCAGGCTTGGTTCTCAGAAGGTAAGGTATTCACAATGAATGACTTTATACGAATTGGTATTGTTTCAAACGGTTTGACGCTCTACTGTAATATTTAAACCGCGAATTAAGGTGTTCATTACCAACACTCTACAGCGGAGATACTTCCTGAATACCTGGATTGACTCTCGATATCACACTAAACGTGAAACAATTGACTTAGTCGTTCGTCTCTCACAGAAGGTGGCATCGATCTCGAAGGGTTTGACCCTTGATCTTCAAATTCAGGCATGAAAGTAAGGTGCTCGTCACTGAAATGTTATGATTTCAATACAGCGGGTTAGCTTCTCTGAAAGTATGGTCTTCGGTGAAAGGTTTGACTACATTGCATCAGGAAACGATCTACATCGGTTTGACTCTGGACATTAATATTTATACCGTGAAATGGGGTGTATGCTGCCAATATTGAACAGCACATTCACTCCGGCAATACCTGGTTTGACTCTCGGAATTGGGGGATAGGTGGAGCGATTGACTTCGTAGTGCGTCTCTCAATGGAGGTGTATCGTTCTGGAACAATTTGACCCTTGATCTTCAAACGAATGCACCAGGACAAGCTGCCCATCACTGAAATAAGAACCAATTTCCTTTCCGAGCACGAAGTTATGCTCACGATGCAGCGGGTCGAGCTCTCGAAAGGTATGGCTTTCCTTAAATCGTATGAATTTTTACCAATTGCTACCGACCTCTAACGGTTTGGCCCTATACCTTAATATTTAAACCGTGAACAAAGGAGTCGATTGCCAATACTGCTCATTCGATTTTCGCCCGGAATTCCTGGATGGAGGCACTGAAACACAGATTACGTGAAGTTATTGCCTTAGACGTTCGACCCCCAAAGAGGGTGGTAACATTCTCGGACGGTTTGACCATCGATCTTCTAATTCATACATGAAATTATGGTTCTCCCAATAAAATGTGTACTAATTCGTTCCGCTGAACACGATGTTTTTCTCTCGATACAGTTGGTTACCTTCTCGGATGGTTAGGACTTCTGTAAAACGAATGACCGCACACCAATTGGTAATGTTCACCGAACGCTTGACCCTATACTTTAATATTCGTACCGCGAATTAATGTGCCCATTGCGAATACTGTTCAGCAGATTTACTTCCGGAATACCTGGTTTCACTCTCGGAATCACATGATAGGTGATGGGATTGACGTAACAGATCGACTCACAATGACGGTTGTAACTTTCCAGAACGCTTTAGCCCTCGATCTTATAATTCATACATGAAATAAGGGTGCTCGTAAATGAAATGAATTTCAGTTTCTTTCTCTGAACACGAAATTATTCTCTCGAAACCGCTGGTTAGATTCTCCGCAGGTAAGGCCGTCGTTGAAGTGTTTGACTGTATGACAATTGGCACTGCTTTCAAACGGTATGGCGCTCTACTTTAATGTCATACCGAGAATTAACGTGCGTATTGCCAATACTCTTCAGCAGATTTAGTCCTGGCATACCTGGTTCGACAGGCCGAATGACTGGATACGTGTAGTTACTGACTAGGCCGTTCGTCTCCCTGAGGAGCTATTGCGTTAGCTGTTCGAGTCTCAAGGTCACGTGCTCGAACGGTTTGGATCTTCGAATTCACACACGATATTAAGGTCCCCGTCACCAAAATGTATACTAACTTTCCTCTCTGAACAAGAAGATATTCTCTCGATTCTGCGGGTTAGCTTCACGGAAGGTGGGGTCTTCGAAAAAGTTTTGACTCTATACGAATAGGTAAAGCTCTACAGCGGAATGATGTTCTGGTTTAATGTTTATAGCATAAAATAAGCTGTCTGTTGCCAGTTCTGTTCAAGGGATTTACTCCAGGAATACCTGGTTTGACTCTCGGAACCTCAGGATGGGTGATGCTATTGACTTAGGTGCGCGCCGCTACACAAAGTTGGTAACGATATCAAACGGTATGCTCCTTGATCTTTATATTCATACATGATATTAAGGTGCCCGTCACTAAAATTTGTTCTAATATTTTCCACTGAACACGAAGTTATACTCAAGATACGTTGGGTTAGCTTCTCGAAGGCAAGGCCTACTGTGATAAGTTTGACTCTATAGCAATATGTAACGTTCTACAACGGTTTGGATCTGCACATGAATATTCATACCATGAAATAAGGTGTTTATTGCCAATACTGTTCAGCGGATGTACTCCGGGATTACCCCTAGTTGGACTCCCGGAATCGCATGATAGGTGAGGCTATTGATTTAGCCGTTCGACTCTCACGGAAGGTGGTACCGTTCTCCATGAATTGACACTCTATCTTAGTATTGATACATGCAATTAACGTGTCCGACTGTTAAAGTGTCTACTAATTTGTTTCCCTCATCACTAGCCAAGACTCTTGCTGGAGCGGGTTAGTTTCTCGGAAGGTAATGTATTGGGTAAATGGAATTAGTTTATTTTGATTGCTAATGATCCTCAGCGGTTTTACTCAATCCTAAATATTCATACTGTGAATTAAGGTATCTATCGGAAATACCCTTCAGCGTATGTACAACCCGCAATACCTGGCCTGACCCTCGCCAGCACAGGATAGCTGAAGCTTCTGACCTGGCTTTTCGTCCCTCACAGAAAGTTGTATCGCTCTCGAACGGTTTGACCCTCAATCTTGTAATTCATACACGGAGATTATGTGCCCATCACAGAAATGAATACTTCTTTCTCTGAACTCGAAGTTGAATTCTTGATGCAGCGAGTCAGGTCCACGGAAGCTAAGGTCTTCGGTAAAAAGTTTGTCTGTGTAACAATAGGCAACATTCACCCACGGTCTGACTCTCTACTTTGTTACTTATTCCGCGAATTGAGGTGTCTACAACCAATAATGTTCAGCGGGTTTGCTCCAGGAATGGCTGGTTTGACACACGGAATCACAAGATAGGTGAAGCTATTGATTAAGCTGTGCGCCTCTCAATGATGGTAGTAATGCTTTGAACCAGGTAGCCTCTATATCATCTATCCCATGGATGAAATTATGGCGCTCCTCACTTATATGTTATACAAATTTGAATCTGCGAGCACGAAATTATACTATCCATGAAGCGGGTGAGTTTCGCGGAGGGTAAGGCAATCGGTAAAATGTTTAACTTTACACCAATTGGCAACGAATTAAAACGGTTCGACGCACTACCTTAATATTCAGACCGTGAATTGTGATGCCTGTTGCCAAAGCTATTCCGCGGTTTTACACACGGCATACCCGGTTAGATGCTCGGAATCACAGGAATGGTGATGCTATTGAAAGCCGTTTGACTCCCAAAGAAGGTGGTACCTTTCTCTAATGGTTTGATAGCCGATCCTCGAATTCATTCATGAAATTATGGCGCCAGGCAACCAAAATGTGAACTAATTTGCGTCTCTGATCACAAAGTATTGCTCTGGATACAGCGGGTTAGCGTCTCGCAAGGTAAAGCCTGCTGTAAGAAGTGGGAATATTGGGCAATGGGTAACGTTCCACAACGCTTTGACTCTGTTCTTTAATATTCACACCGTAGAATTGCATTTCTAATGCCAATAATGTACAATAGGTTTAGGCGCGGATTACCTGGTATGACACTCGGAATCACAGGATAGGTGAGGGTATTGAGTTAACTGATCGACTCTCAAAGATGGTGTTAACGTTCTAGAAATCTTTAGCCCTCGATCTTCTAATGCATACATGATATAAGGGTCATTGAATGTAAACTAATATGTTTCTCTGACGCGAAGTTATACTTTCGATAGGGCGGATTTGGTTCTCGGAGCACAGGGCATCCGGGAAGAAGAATGACTGTATACTAATTGTTGAAGATCTACAACGGTTTGGCACTGTACTTTAATATTCATACACGAATTAATGTGTCGAGTGCCAATACCATCAGCGGTCTTACTCCGGAATAGCTGTGTTTGACTCTCGGAATCACAGGGGAGGTGAAGCTTGTGACATAGTTGTACGTCTCTCAAGAGAGGTAATAACGTTCTCCAACGGCTTGCCTCTCGATCTGCTTATCCGTACAAAAAATTAAAGTACCCTATCAGCTGCAATGCTCACTTATTTGTGGGATAAATATTTAGCTAGTTTCTCGCTACAACATTCTTGCCTGGCAAAAAGTTTGACTCCATTCCAAGTTATAACGTTCTCCATCGGCCTGAATCTCTACTTTAATATCCACACCGTTTAATTAAGTGTCCATTGCCACTACAGTACGACGGATTTACTCCTGATATACCTGGTGTGACTCCCGGAATCACAGGATAGTTGAGGCTGTTTTCCTAGATGTACGATTCCTAAAGTATGTGGTAAAGCTCTCGATCGGTTTTGCCTCTCGATCTTCTCAATCCTATATAAAAATATGGTGCGCTTCTGCTATAATCGGTAATAATTTTTATGCGCGGGCATAAGCTTGACAATCGATATGACGGCATGAGTTCTCGGAATGTAAGGTATTGGTAAAAGGAATGTCCTTTCACCAATTGATATTGTTGTTCGGCGGACTGAATCTCAACATTAATAATCATGGCTAGAATCATAGCGTCTATTGCCAATATTGTTGAGCCGATTCACTCCCGGAGTACCTTCTTGACTCTAGGCATCGCATGATAGGTGAACCTTTTGGCTTAGTCGTTCAAGTCACAAAGAGGGTGGTAACGTTCTCGAACTGTTTGTCCTTCGATCATCTAATTCATACACGGGATTAAGGTGCCCGTCACTAAAACGAATACTAATTTGTTTTTCTGAGCACGAAGTTGTACTCTCAACACAGCGGGTTGGGTTCGCGGAATGTAAGGCATTCGGTATAAAGTATCATGCTATACCAGTAGGTTGGGTTCTACAACAGTATGTCCCAGTTCTTTAATGTTAATGCGGTGAATTTAGGCGACTGTTGACAATACTGTACAGCGGATTGACTCCCGGAATAACCGATTTGCCGTTCGGATTCATAGGACGTGTGAAGCTGTGAATCAGTTGTTCCGACTCCCAAAGAATGTGGAAACGAACTCGAACAGTTGGAACATCGATATTTTATTTCATATATGAATTTATGGTTCCGTCACTATAATGTATTCTAATGTGTTTCTCTACAAATGAAGTTATACCCTAAGTACGGCCGGTTTTGATCTCCGATTATAAGGTCTTCGGTAAAAAGAGTGACTCTATACAAATTGGTAATGATCTCCCACAGTTTTCCTTTCTACTTAAATGATCAAACCGTGAATTATTGCGACAATTACCTATATAATACAGTAGATTTTCTTCCATAATGACTGGTTTGACTTTCGGAATAACAGGATATGTGAATCGATTTAATCACCCGTTCGACTCCCACGGAAGGTTGTACCGCTCTCGGACGATCTGACACTCCATCTTACTATTGATACATGCAATTGAAGGGTCCTGCTGCTAAAGTGTCTACTAATTTGTTTCCGTCAGCACTAAACATGACATCCGCTACAGCGTGTTAGGTTCATGGAAGGTAAGGCTTCGGTAAAACATAACGCTCTGGAACGATTTGACTGTGCACATTAATATTCAAACCGTGAATTATCGTATCTATTGCCTATATATTTCAGCGGATATTCTCCTGGTATACCAGGTTTGACTCTACGGAATCACAGGATAGGTGAAACTATTGACTCAGCCGTTCTTTCCTCACAGAAGATGGTAACTTTCTGGAACGGTTTGACCATCGATCTTCTTAGTCAAGGATGAAGTTATGGTCCCCGTCACTAAAATGAATGCCAACATATTTCTTTCGTTACGATCATATACTCTCGATACGACGAGTTAGCTTCTCCGAAGGAGTGCTATCAGCAAAATGCTTGACTTTATACCACTAGCTATCGTTCTCCAACGGATTGACTTTCTACTTTAATATTCATATCGAGAATTATGGTGACTATTAACAACACTGTGCAGCAGATTTACTCCAGGCATACCTGGTTTGACTCTCGGAATCGCAGGATGGGTGAAGCTATTATTGACATTGCCGAGGACTGTCTCATACATGAAATTAAGGGTGCCTTTCACCACTAAAAGTGGGTACTAATTGGCTTCCCGGGAAAACGAGATTATACTCTCCATATGGCGAGCTATCTTCTCGGAGGGTAAGGTCACACAGCAAGAAGGTTGACCATATACCAATTGGTCATGTTGACCGACGGCTTGACTCTCTACTTTAATAATCATACCGTTTGATTAAGTACGTCTATTGCCCAAAACGGTTCAGGTGATTTGTTCCTGCGGAGATATCTGGCTCGAGTCTCGGAACATCAGTGACTAGGTGAAGCTATTGACTTAGCCGTTCGACTCCCAAAGGAGGTGCTAACGTTCTCGTTACTGTTTGACACCCAATCTTCGGACTCGTAGTTGAAATTATGGTACTCGTCTCTCCAAAATTTGTACAATTTTGTTCCTCTGGCCACGAAGGATTTTCTCTCGACTCCAGGGGGATAGCTTCTCTGGAAGGTAAGGCCTTCGGTGAAAAAGTTTGACCCTATAGGAAATCCGCAAAGTCCTACAACCACGGATTGACTCTGCACTTTGGTATTTATTTCCCCGCGCAATACGGAATCTAATTGACATAATGTAGAGGTGATTTACTACCGCGAATACCTGGTTTGACTCTCGGAATGACTGGAAATGTGTAGTATTGAACTTAGCCGTTTCCTCTCAAAAATTGTGGCAACGATCCTGAAAAATTTGACACCCTATCTTCTAATTCATACTCGACATTAAGGTGCCCGTCTCGAAAATGTACACTATTTTGCATCTCAGAACACCAAGTAATTCCTTCGATATTGCGGGTTACCTTCTCGGAAGGTACGAACCACGTGAAAAGTTATACACTATACCAATTCTTAACGTCCTTACCACGGTTTGACTCTGAATTCCATTATTTATACCGTGTAAGAGGGTTACGTAATACACATCATGTACAGCATGCAGAGATTACACTGTTTGACCAGCGGAATCTTTGGATAGGTGTAGCTTTAGACTTAGTCGTTCGACTGCCGAAAGTTGGAGCCAACGTTCGTCGAACGCATAGACCTTCAATCTTCTGGATTCGTACATGAAACGAAGATGCCCGTCACTAAAATCTATACTGCCTTTGTTTCTCTGACACCGAAGTTATACTCCCGATGCAGCGAGATATATTCTCCGTAGGTACAGCCTTCGGTAAAATGTTTGACTCTCTATACCAATAGGTAACGTTGTACAACATTGCGACTCTGTAGATCAATATTTATATCAGGGGAGGTAGGGGTTTTTAATGCCGGTACTGTACTGTGGACTTTCCTCCCGGAATACCTAGTTTGACTCTTGGAATCATAGAAGAGGTGATATTGAATAAGGCGTTCGATTCTCAAACTAATGTGGTAACGTTCTCGAAACGTATTAACCTTGATCTTCTAATTCATACATGAAATTAAGATCCCCCGACACTACAAATGTATTGTAATCTCTTTCCTCTGAACACAAAGCCAAGACACGCTTCTCCAGCGGAAATGTTCTCGGATGGTATAGGCCTAAGGTAAAAGTTTGACACTGAACCAATAGGTAACTGTCCTACAAACGTTTGACGCGCTACATTAATATTCACACCCTGAATTATCGCGTCCATTGGTAATATTACACTGTGGAGTGGCTCCCGTAGTACATGGTCGGACCCTCGGAATCACAAGGTAGGTGAAGCTATTGGCGTAGCTGTACAATTCCCTGGAAGGGTTGTAACGTCCTCAAACGGAATGACACTCGATTATCTTATGCATTGATGATGTTAAGGTGCTGCCAACACTAAAATGTGTACTAAATTTCGTCTCTGGCAATAATGTTATGCTCTAGATAGGGCGGATTACCTTGGCGCAGTGTAAGGGCATCGGTAATATGTTTCACATTACACCACTAGTTAACGTTGTACAACGGTTTAACTCTGCTCTCTAATACTTATACCGAGAATTAGGATGTCTACTGAAAGTACAGTTCTGCGTCTTTCTACAGGAATACTTGGGTCGTCACTCGGAATCACAAAAGACTTGAAGTTACTGACTCAGCCTTTCGACTCTCAAAGTATTTGGTATTGTTGTCGAACAGAATGACCATCGAACTTCTAATTGATACATGAAACTTAGCTGTCAGTCACTAAAATGTGAGCAATTCAGTTTCTCTGAAATCTAAGATATACTCTCGATTCCGCGGGATAGGTATTCGGAAGCTATGGATTATTGTGAAAAGCTTGCTTTTGCACCAATTGATATCGTTTTGAAACAGTTTGAAGCTACACTTCAATAATGAAACCGTGAAATAAGGTCTCTCATGCCAATATCGTACAGCCGGATTACTGCCGGAATATCTGGTTTGCCTATCGGAGTCACAGGCTAGGTACTATCACTGATTTAGCTGTACGACTCCCGAGAAGGTGGTAACGTTCTCGGTCGCTTTGACTCTCGATTTTGCTATGCGCGCATGAAAATAACTTGTCCGTCTGCTGTAATGTCTACTAATTTGTTTCCGTGACTATTCTGCAAGACACTTGCTTCAGTGTGTTAGATTCCCTTAAGGTATGGTGTTCCATGAAAAGAATGATATTATACGCATTTTGATGTTCACCGACGGGTTGACTCTGTATTTTAATGGTCATTCCGTGAATTAAGGTGCTAATTGCCAATACTTTGCACCCGATTTACTCCCAGAATACCTGGCTTGGCACTTGAAATCACTGGATAGGTGAGGCTGGTAACTCAAGCGTTCAAATCGCAATGATGGTGGTCACGTTCCCCAAATCTTCGACCCTCGATTTTCCATTTCATACATAAAATTAAGATGCCGGTCACTAAATTGTATACTAATGTGTTTCACTGAACACGAAGATGTACTCTCGATACAGCGGGATTTGTTCTCGGAAGCTAAGGATTTCGGTAAAATGTTTTACTCTATGCCAATACGAAACGTTCGACGTCGGCTTGACTCT
The DNA here is from genome assembly GCF_051020765.1 of Lasioglossum baleicum. Classification (NCBI taxonomy): domain Eukaryota; kingdom Metazoa; phylum Arthropoda; class Insecta; order Hymenoptera; family Halictidae; genus Lasioglossum; species Lasioglossum baleicum. The sequence continues at coordinate 20,281 of NW_027471032.1, forward strand.
GTACATTCAAATTGATACCGTGAATTAAGGTGCCTATTGCCAATTCTATACAGGGGATGTGCTCTCGGTCCGCCTGGTTTGACTCTTGCAATCACCGGATGTGTCAACCTGTTGACTTAAATGTGCGACCCTTAAAGAAGCGGGTATCGTTCTGGACGCGTTTGCCATCGATTTTGTAATTCGTACATGAAATTATGATGCCCATCACTAAAAGGGATACTAATGTGTTTCTATGAACACGTAGTTATACTTTCGATAAGGCGGGTTGGCATCTCGGTGAGTAAGGATTTCGGTTAAAGGTTTTTATCTATACCAATAGGTAACGTTCGAGGACAGGCTAGTGGTCTGACTTAATATTCATACCGTGAATTAAGGTACCTATTGCCAATAATTTGCAACGGATCTACTTCTTGAATGCCTGGTTTGACTGTCGGATCGCCAGGATAGGTAAAGCTATAGACTTAGCTGTGCGACACTCAAAGAAGGTGGTCACGTTCCCGAACCGTCTGCCACTCGACCATATAATTCATAGATGAAATTAAGGTGTCCGTCACTAAAATGTATTCTCATTTGCTCCTCTGAATACGAAGATATAATCTCGATACAGAGTGTTAGCTTCTCGGCAGGTAAGGCCTTGGTTATAAAGTTTGACTTTATATCGATATGAAACGTTCTACATAGGTTAGACTCTAGACTTAAATGTTTATACCATGCAATAGGTTGTGCGATGCCAATGATGTACAGCGGATGTACTCCCGGAATACCGTGTCTGGCTCTCAGAATCACAGGACAGGTGAAGCTATTATCATAGCCTTTCGGCACTCAAGGAATGTGGCGATATTCTCGATCGGTTTGGCGCTCGATCTTCTAATTCATACGTGAAAATAATTTGCTCGTCACTAAAATGGACACTAATTTGCTCCTCTGAACACGAAGATATAATCTCGGTAGAGCGGGGTTTGCTACTCGGAAGGTAATGCCGTCTCTATACGGTCTGACTGTATATCAATACGTAACATTTCTACAAAGGTTTGATTCTAGACTTTCATATTTTCACGCGGAAGTACGATTTTTAATGCCGATACTCTACAGACGATTTAGTCCCGGAATGCCTGGTTTGACTTTCGGAATCGTAAGATAGGTAGGTTATTGACTTTGCCGTCCGGTGCTCAAAGAAGGTGGTATCGTTCCCTATCGGTTTGACGTCCGTCCTATGCATTTGATTCATGCAATTGAGATGCCCGTCACTAAACTGCTTTCTTGTTTGCTTCCTTGAACACAAACTTATTCTCTCGATATAGCGGGATAGGTTCACGGAAGGTAAGTTATTATATTCGGTAGAAACAATGACGTTATACACATTGGTAATGTTCTCCGACGGTTTGCCTCTGTACCTTAATATTTATGCCGAATGATTAAGTACGGCTATTGCTAACACTGTTCGTCGTGATTTACTCCTGGAATACCTGACTCGAATCTCGGAACCACAGGGTAGGTTGAAGTTATTGATTCATATGTTCGACTCTCAAAGTAGGTGAAATCGTTCCCGAATGGTTTGAATCTAGAACGCCTTTTTCATACATGAAATCAAGGACATTGTCACTAAAATGAATAGTATGTCGTTTTTCTGAAACCGAATTTATATTTTGGATATTGTGGATCAGTTTCTCGGTGGGTAAGACCTTCAGTACAACGTTTGAATTTCTATCAATCTGTAACGCCATCAAGCGGTTTGACTCTCTCCTTTAATATGCAAGAAATGAATTACGATGTTTATTGCCAATACTGTTCCGCAGATTACTCACGGAACACATGGTTTGACTTTCGGTATCACAGGAAATGTGCAGCTATTGACTCCAGCCGTTCGGACACTAAAGCAATCTGGGTGACGTACCCGAACGGTAATGACCTTCGATCTCCTAATTCGTACACGAAAACTAATGTACTGGACACCAGAACGGACTGTAATTTGCTTCTCTGAAAGGCGAAGATATACTCTTGTAACAGCGGGTTAGCTTCTCGAAAGGTAAAGCATTCGGTGAAGGGTTTGACTCTATATCAATAGGTATCTTTCTACAACGGTTTGACTCACTACTTTAACACGTTGACGCCGGGGCCGATATTCAGAGTTTTCTCTGTGCGACGGCGCCCGAATTCACTGCCTGCTCCGTGGGTGCGGCGTGCATCGCGGTGTGTCCTACGCGTCTGTTCCGTGGAGCGGCGTGCATCACTGTGGGTCACACTTGTATTTCCCAAAATAAGTATTACAGAATAGGTTTATTCTTGAATTCTCAACATTATTAACAGTCATTCAATATTAAAAACATAACAATGCTATATTATAAACAGAACATAATTATTTAATTTTTTTCATGTAATTTTTCAAAACATGTTGAGCGGTGCAGCGTTACATTACGCTGTTCAACGCGACTTTTGCGCTATAATATCCACTAGCTTATGTTTATAGATCTCGACGAGCTAAAACCGAATCTGAAATCAGTTTTTGTCTATCACCCTCAGTTTTTGAGGAAAACGATTGTGGAAATCATATAGGACATTTTGACGGAGAGAAAGTCCTCCCACGCGAGAGGATGGCGGAGAAAACCCCTTCCTTCAAGGTGAAGTGGACTAACAAATTACGTGTCTTCCAAGCGCGAAGACCGGAGAATTTTCCGCTTCTGAGGCCACTCGATATTTATGACCCCGCACCTTGGAATGTCCACGAGTGTAGAGGAAATGGACTTCCCACTGGCCCATTGTCAGCCAAGTTCACGGCGCCAGAGCCTAATTTCGGTCAAGTGGGTTTTTAACTTCTCGTATTTCGTACCACGTGAAGTTTGGAACGGAAGTAATAGGACCTTCTCAAACGTAGCAACTCTGGAGATACTGCGACCGATTGTCGTACACGACGAAAATAGTTCAAGAACGTAGTGTAAGTTTTATGCGTAAATTATGTTGAGTGTGAGTGGCAATTTCATTGAAACCCCGACTGTCGATTTCCAGTCGCCCTGGCACTGGAAGTCTGAGTGACATGCTGTGCGGAGAAAACTTGTAAAATGCAAAGGGTCTCTGGGCCTTCACACTAGAGTTTTGTTTGCAGGATCGCCAATGAAAGATATATTTCCGGGCTAAGTGGTCGAGGACCATTGTGCGATTTTCCAAACTAATTCCCTTTCCCTTGGCCGGTCGCGGGCCTAGGGGTGAGCGTCAGGTATGCGAACTTTGACCAGCCTCTGGGCCCTTCGGGCGCGCCAATTAAACGTTTAGAGGGCCGCCCACACGTAATGAGGGAAATCAGTGACTTCCGAGGGAACAAGTACGCCCCAGCCTACACTTCTTATATAATGTGTAACCTAGAAACTGGGGATGATCATTGAGAGTTTAGACAACGACACGAGATTTACGGAGAGTTTAGAGTTGACGCCAAGTGAAGAAGAATTTAGTTAGTGTGCGTTGTGAGTATTGTGAGTTCTGTGAAGTTTTTATGAGGTGCGAGGTCAGTAGAGTTTCTGATGCAAAGCGAATGCTACGAATGTTACAAACGTATGTCTAGAATAAGTGGTAGGCAGTATGCCGCGAATAAGGCGAAAAAAGTGAAAACCTATTGTAACCGCTGTTCGGGCCAACCGGCACCCTGCTCAACATGCTTTGAAAAATTGCATAAAAATATTATATTATTATGTAATAATAAATAATTAAAATAAAATTATAAATATAGAATAATAATAAAATTATATATAAAATAATAATTAATGAAATGTTTAAAATAATGAATTGATATGTTTATGATATTGACTTGTTATGTTTTAAAAATATTGAATGCTTGTTTATAATGTTGAGAATTGAAAAATAAGCCTATTTTTGTACTCCCTATTTTGTGAAATACAATGTGTGCCCCACCGTGGTGTACGCCGCCCTACGAAGCCGACGCGCGTGCACCACATGGTGATGCACGCCCGCCCCACGGAACGGACACGCGTGCCCCCACATGGTGGTGCACGCCGGCGTCAACGTGTTAATATTAAAACTGACAATTAAGGGGCCTATTGCCCATACTATCCAGGGGAGATACACCCGGAGTACTTCGATTTACTCTCGGTATTACTGAATAGGTAAAGCTATAGGGTTAGCCGTTCGTCTGTCAAAGAAGGTGGTAACATTATGGAACGCTTTGACCCCCCGTGTGATTATGTATACACGAAAATGTGGCGTCCGTTCTCTAATGTATCTATTAATATGTTTCCGTGAACATTGAGCAAGCCACACCCTACAGCGGATTTGGTTCCCTTATTGTAAAGTATTGGCTGGAAAGAAAGATATAATACAAATTGGTAATATTCTCTGATGGTTTAAGTCTCTATTTAAATGTTCTTACCGCGAATTAAGTTTTCTATGGCAAAACTGATCAACGCACTTATCCCCGATATACCCTATTTGACTTTTGGAGTCTTGGAATTGGTGAACCTATTGTCATAGCCGTTCGCCCCTCAAAGAAGGTCGTAACATTCTTGAACGGTTTGGCACTCGGACTTCTAATTCATAACATGAATTTAAGGTTCCCGTGACCAAAATGAGTAGAAATTCTATCCTCAGAACACCATGTTATACTCTCGTTTCAGCGCGATGGGCTTTCGCTGGATAAGGTCTTAGCAGAGGATGTTTGACTTTGCACCAATTGGTTACGCTCTCATAAGGATTGATGCGCCACATTAATATTCAAACAGAAAATGAAAGTGTGTATTGCCAATACTGTACTGGGAATTGTCTCTCGGAGTACCCTCGTTTGACTCTCGGAATTACAGGGCAGGTGTAGCTATTGACGTAGCAGTGCGACTGTCAAAGAAGGTAGTAACTTTCTGGAACGAGTTGAGTCCCGATTCTGGTATTCATAGGCTGGAATAAAATGTTCGAATGCTGAAATGTGTATTAATATGTTACGGTCACCACTAACTGGGATATACTCCCTACAGCGGGATAGCTTACGCGGAAGGTAAGGCCATCGGTTAAAACGAATGTCTTCATACCAATTGGTAACGATCTCAAACGGTTTGACTCTCTACTTCAATACTCAGAGAGTGAGTTAATGTGTCTAGGTCCAAAACTGTTTCGCCGATTTACACGGCGTCATACCTGTTTTACTTTCGGTATCACAGGATAGGTGTAGCTACTGACGGAACCGTTCGACTCTCAAAGAAGGCGGTTACGTTTTTAAAAGGTTTGACCCCCGGTCTATATATTTCATACATGAAATTAGGGTGCCAGTCACCAGTAAATCCTCCCTACGGCATTGGCATTCGACACACTATATTAGGCTTTAGATATTCAAGTACAGAGTCAAACCGATGTAGAAGGTTACCTATTGGTATAGACTCATTGCCTTTACCCAATACTCGCCCTTCTGAGAATATAACTAGCTGCGCCGAGTGTCTTCCTTATTGTTCAAGGATCAGATTAGTAGACATATTGGCAGAAGGACACCACATTTTCATGTATAAATAATTAAAATCGAGACACGCACCGTTCGAGATCGTTACCGCCATATTCGAGAGTCGAACGGCTAAGGCAATAGTCTTATGTATCCTGTGATTCCGCGAATCCGCCCGGTTTTCCGGGTGCAGATCATGTGAAGAGTATGGGAGTTAGACTCGTTAATTCATGAATATTATTGTAGAAGCGTCAAACAGGTGAAGATCGTCATCTATTCGCAAAGAGTCAAACTTTTTACTGAAAGCCATACCTCCTACAACCATATCCGCTGTATCAATTGTCAAACCGTTCGAGAACGATACGGCATTCTTTGAGGATCGAACGGCTTAGTCAATGGGCACATCTATCCTGGAATTCCGAGAGTCAAACCTGGTATTCCAGGAGTAAATCCGCTGTAAAATATAGGCAATACGCACATTTATTCACCGTTTGAATATCATGGTGGCGCGAAAAATCGTTGTAGAACTTTACCTCATTCGTATACTGTCAAACTGTTTACAGAAGGCCTAACCTTCCGAGAAGCTAACCCGTTATATCAACACTATTACTTCGTGTTCAATAATGCAGGCTAGTGTACATTTTCGAGACGGGCACCTTAATTTCGTGTTATGAATCCGAAGGTCGATGGTCAAACCGCTCGAGGACGTTAGCACCTTCCTTGAGGTTCGGAAAGCTAAGTCAATAGCTTCACTTATCCTGCGATTCCGATAGTTAAACCAGGGGTTCCGGGGTAAATCCGCTGAACGCTATTGACAATTACACACCTCAATTCACGATATGAATATTATAGTAGAGAGTCACACAGTTGGAGAACATTACCAAATGGTATTGGGACAATCTTCTCTCCGAAGTGCTTGCCTTCCGATAACTTAAACCCGCTGCATCGTGTTCAGAGAGAACAAGGTGGTATACGTTTTTAGTGACAGTCTCCTTAAATTAAAGTAAGAATTAGAAGATAGAGGGTTTAACGGTTGGAGTATATTACCACCAATCGTTGAAAGTGGCACGGCTAAAACAATAGCTTCACCTGTACTTGTGATTCCGAGGTTCAAGCCTGGCTCACCGGGAGGTAAGTGCGCTGAACTGTTTAGGCAACACTCACCTAATTCACGGATTGCAAATTAAAGTGGAACATCAAACCATTGTAGAACGTCAGCTATTGGCATAGAGTCAAACACATTACAGACAGCCCTTCTTCAGTGGTAGCTAACCCGCAGTTTCGACAATATATCTCCGTGTTCAGCGGACGAAATGAGTATTCATTTCAGTGACGGCCGCCTTAACTTCATGTATGATTTTAGAAGATCTAACGTCAAACCTTTCGAGAACGTTACCACCTTCTGTTAGAGACGAACGGCTAAGTCAAAGACTTCACCTATCCGCTGATTCCGTGTGTAAAACAAGGAGCTCTGGGAGTAAATCCGTTGAACAGAATTGGGAATAAACACCTAAACTCACTGTATGAATATTCAAGTACAGAGTCAAACCGCTGGAGAACAATACCTGCTGACATAACGTCATACTCCTTGGCAGATACCTCACCTTCCAAGAGCATAACCTGCTGTAATCCTGAGTACAACTTCGAGCTCAGAGAAACAATTTAGTCGACATTTTAGTGAGGGGCAGCTGAATCTCATGTATGAATTAGATGACAGAGTGTCAAATCGTTCCAAAACGATAATACCTTCTTTGAGAGTCGATCAGTTAACTCAATACCCCTCACCTATCCTGTGATTCCGAGTGTCATTTCAGGAATTTCGGGAGTAATGCGGGCTGAACAATATTTGCATCATACACCCTCTTTCACGGTGTAAAACATTAAAGTCCAGAGCAAACCGTTGTGTAATTGTAACCTATTTGTATAATGTCAAAAATTTTACCGAGGATCCTTCCCTCCGAGAACCTAACCCGATGTATCGTGAGCATGTCTCCGTGATCCGATATACAGAATAGTATACATTTTATTGGCGGGCACCTCACTTTTATGTAGGGAATTAGAAGATTATAGTGTCCAACCGTTCGAGAAGGATACGATCCTCTTTGAGGGTCGAACGGCAAAGCCAATAGCTTCACCTATCCTGTGCTTTCGAGAGCCATCTCAGGTAATACGGGAGTAAATGTGCTGTAGAGTAATGGTAATAGATACCTCAATTCGCGGCTCCGTATAGAGTGTAGAATCAAACAGTTGTAGATCGATAAGTATTCGTATAGAGTGAAACAGTTTACCAAAGTCTCACCATCCAAGGAGCTGTCCCCGCTGGATCGGGAGTATACCTTCGTGTTCAGAGAAGCAAATTATTATATATTTTATTGACGGTCATCTCAAATTCACGCATGAACGAAGATCGAGTGTCAAACCGTTCGAGAAGGTTACCACCTTCTGCGAGAGACGAAGAACTAAGTCAATAGCTTCAGCTATCCCATGATTCCGAGATTAAAGCCAGGTATTCCAGGAGGAAATCCACTATCCAGTATTGGCAATAGATACACTTAGTTCGCGGAGAGAATGTTAAAATGGAGCGTCACACCGTGTGAGAACGTTACTAATTGCTATACAGTCATACGTTTTACCCAATACCTTACCGTCCGAGAAGTTAACACGCTGTATCAAGAGCATAGCTGCTTGCTTAGGGAAATATATTAGTAAACATTTTAGTGACGGGAACCCAAATATCATTATGGATAGGAAGATCAAGTGTTAAACCGTTCGGTAAAGTTACCACCGTCCGTAAGATGCAAACAGCGAAGTCAATAGCTTCGTACATCCAGAAAGGACAAACGATATATTCCGGAGAAATGCTCTATACAGTATTGAAAAATATATACCTTAATCCGCCGATTGAATGTTAAAATAGAGCGATACGCCGGTTGAGAACATTACCAGTTTCTATAAAGTCAAACGCTTTAACGAAGACCATACCATCCGAAAAACTAAACCCGCCTTATGGAGAGTACATATTCGTGCTGAGGGAAACGCATAAGTATACATTTTAGTGACGTCCCATAAAATCATTATGAAATACAACATCGACTGTCAAAGCGTTCGAGAACGATACCTCTTTCTGTGAGAGACGAAAGGCTAAGTCAACAGATTCACGTATCCTGCGACTCCCGAGGGACTATCCAGGTATTCCAGGAATAAGTCCGCTGAACGTTATTGGCAGTAGAACACCTCATAATTCACTGATTTAATATTAAAGTAGGGAGTCAATCTATTTGAGAACGTTACGTATTGCTATATATTCAAAATGTTACCGAAGGCATTACCTTCCGGGAAGCTAACCCGCCCTATAGAGAGCATTACTTCGTGATCAGACGGTGCCAATTAGTATCCATTATAGGGACAGGTACCATAATTTCATGTGTGAATTAGAAGATTGAGTGTCAAACCGCTCGAGATCGTTACCACTTCCATGAGTGTAGGACGACTAAATCAATAACATTTTACCGAAGTTTTACCCGCGGTAACTAGTATCATGCTTTGTGCTCACGAAAACAAATTAGTTGACTTTTTAGTTGACGCACAGCATTTTCATGTTTGAATAGCAATATCGAGTGTCAAACTGTAGGAGAACGATCCCATGCTCTATGAAAGTCGCACATCTATAACAATAGCTTAGCCTATTATATGATAGCGAGAGACAGACCACGTATTCTAGGCGCACACGCGCGCAACAATATTGGCCACAGTCGCCGTAATTCACGGCATGAATATAACGTTAAGAGTCAAACCGTCGGACATCAATGGCAATTGGTATAAAGTCATTTTTTTTAACATATACGATACATTCCGAGATTGCAGGCCGCCACAGCGATTGTCTTGTTCCGCGAACACAAGGGACGAATAAGTAGACATTTTAACAGACGCACACACCTTATTCTTCATTATATGAACTTAGAATATCGATGACTCCAACCGTTCGAGATCGTTTCCACTCCCTCTTTAAAACAGTAGAACTGCGCTAGGTCAATAGCTTCACCTATCCCGTGATTCCTAGAGTCGACATGTGGTAATACGCGAGTGTAAATTCCGCTGATTCATTACTTGCCAGTGAACACCCATAATTCCACGGATAGAATATTAAAAATAGGGGCGTCGCACCGTTCGAGAACGCTACCAATTGCTAATA
>NW_027471033.1:0-29892 GCF_051020765.1 Lasioglossum baleicum
CTGATTTTAGTTTTTTTAGATTGATTCTTCGAGGTAGGTATATCTCGTGTCATTGGATACTATAATTCCTTTACTTCGTATTAATTTCTGTCTATGAAACAAATTCACATCTAGAATAATCAGGAATTCGTTGTGGAACGTGTTATTAAATATGCATGATTCTCGATTTATTTTTGATTCTTACTTTGAGGTTATGTATGTCTCGTATCATTGGATACTATAATTCCTTAACTTCGTACTAATTTCTTTCTGTGACAAAAAGTTATTACTAGATTAGACGGAAATTCAATGAGGACCATGTTGTTAAATATTCCTGATTCTAGATTTATTAGAATCATACATTGAGGTTAAGTATGTCTCGTATCATTGGATACTATAATACTTAACATCGTATTAATTTCTGTTTATGACAAAAATTTATGACCAGAATAATCGGAATTCTGTGTAGAACATGTTGCTAAATATTTCTCATTCAAGTTTCATTTAGATTCTTACTTTGAGGTTAAGAAGGCCTCGTATCATTGGATGCTATTATTCCATAACGTCACATTAATTACTGACGATGATAAAAATTTATATCCTGAATAATCGTAAATTCTGTGATGGACATTTTATCAAATATTTCGTATTCTAGGTTTATTTAGATTCTTACTTCGAGGTTAGGTATGTCTCGTATCATTGGATGCTATTATTCTTTAGCTTCGAATTAAGTTGTGACGATTATAAAAATGTATATATAGAATAAACGGAAATTCTGTGATGGACATGTTGTTAAATATTTCTCATTCTAGATTTATTTAGATTCTTTCTTTGAGGTTAGGTATATCTCGTATCATTGGATACTATCATTCCTTAACGTCATATTAATTTCTGCATATGACAAAGGATCATAATTACAATAATCAGGAATTCTGTGAGGACCATGTTGCTAATATTCCTGATTCTAGATATATTTAGATTCTTACGTTGAGGTTAGATATGCCTCGTATCATTGGATACCATAATTACTTAGCATCGTATTAATTTCAGTCTACGACTAAAAGTAATAACTAGAATAATCGAAATTCTGTGTAGAACCTGTTGCTAAATATTCCTGATTCTAGATTTACTTAGATTCATACATTGTGGTTAGGTATGTCCCCTATCATTGGATTCTATTATTCCTTAACTTCGCATTAATTTCAGACTATGATAAAAATTTATATCTAGAATAATCGTAAATTGTGTGATGATCATGTTTTTAAATATTTCTCATTATAGATTTATTTGGATCTTACTTTGGGTTAGGTATGCCTCGTATCATTTGATACTATTATTCCTTAACTTCGTTTTAATTTCTGTGTATGCAAAAATTTGTAACCAGAACGATCAGAAATTCTGTGAAGGACATGTTATTAAATATTTCTGATTCTAGATTTATTTAGATTCCTGCTTGGAGGTTAGGTATGTCTCCTGTCATTGGATACTATAATACCCTAACATCGTATTAATTTGTGTCAATGACAAAGATTTACAGCCAGAATGATCAGAAACTCTGTGATGGACATGTTGTTAAATATTTCCAATTCTAGATTATTCAGATTCCTACTTTGAGGCTAGCTATATCTGGTGTCATTGGATACTATAATTCCTTTACTTCGTATTAATTACTGACGATGATAAAAAATTTATATCTCGAATAATCGGTAATTGCGAGATAAACATGTTTTTTTAATATTTCTGATTCCAGATTTATTTAGATTCATACTTTTAGATTAGCTATATCTCGTATCAGTGGATACTCTAATTCCTTAACTTCGTATTAATTTCTGTCTATGAAACAAATTTATATCTAGAATAATCCGAAATTCTGTGTGGAACATGTTGTTAAATATTCCTGATTCTATATATATTTAGATTCATACTCTGAGGTTAACAATATCTCGTATCATTGGATACTATAATTCCTTAACTTCGCATTAATTTCAGACGATGATAAAAATTTATATCTAGAATAATCGTAAATTGTGTGATGATCATGTTTTAAATATTTCTCATTATAGATTTATTTGGATTCTTACTTTGGGGGGTTAGGTATGCCTCGTATCATTGGATACTATTATTCCTTAACTCGTTTTAATTCTGTCTATGGCAAAAATTTGTAACCAGAATGATCAGAAATTCTGCGAAGTACATGTTATTAAATATTTCTGATTCTAGATTTATTTAGATTCCTGCTTTTATGTTAGGTATGTCTCCTATTAATGGATACAATAATTCCCTAACTTCGTAATTATTTCTGTCTATGACAAAAATTAATAACCAGAATAATCAGAAATCCTGTGAAGAACAGGTTGGTAAATATTCCTGATTCTAGATTTATTTAGATTCATACTATGAGTTGAAGTATGCCTCGTATCATTGGATGCTATAATTCCTTAACTTCGTATTAATATGTGACGATTATAAAATTTATATATAGAATAATCGGAAGATCTGTGATGGACTTGTTGTTGAATATTTCTCATTCTAGATTTATTCTGATTCCTACTTTGAGGTTAGCTATATCTCATATCATTGATACTGGAATTCCTTAACTTTGTATTAACTTCTGACGATGATATAAATTTATATATGGAATAATCGAAAATTCAGTGATGGACATGCTATTAAATATTTTCTCATTCTAGGTTTATTTATATTCTTTCTTTGCGGTCAGGTATGCCTCCTATCATTGGATGCTATTATTCCTAAGCTTCATATTAATTTGTGACGATGATATAAATTTATATATCGAATAATCGTAAATTGTGTGATGAACGTGTTTTTAAATATTTCTGATTCTAGATTTATTTAGATTCTTACTTTGAGGTTAGGTATGTCTGGTATCATTGGATACTATAATTCCTTAACTTCGTATTAATTTGTGACGATGACCAAAATTTATATCTACAATAGTCTGTAATTGCGAGATGAACATGTTTTTTAATATTTCTGATTCTATATTTATTTAGATTCCTGCTTTGAGGTTAGGTATGTCTGGTATCATTGGATACTATAATTCCTTAACTTCGTATTAATTTGTGACGATGACCAAAATTTATATCTACAATAGTCTGTAATTGCGAGATGAACATGTTTTTAATATTTCTGATTCTAGATTTATTCTGATTCCTACTTTGAGGTTAGCTATGTCTCGTATCATTTGATACTATAATTCCTTAACTTCGTATTAATTTGTGACGATGACCAAAATTTATATCTACAATAGTCTGTAATTGCGAGATGAACATGTTTTTTAATATTTCTGATTCTAGATTTATTCTGATTCCTACTTTGAGGTAAGCTATGTCTCGTATCATTGGATACTATAATTCCTTAACATCGTATGAATTTGTGACAATGATAAACATTTATATACAGATCGACCGGAAATTCTGTTAAGAACATGTTGTTAAATATTTTTGATTATAGTTTTATTTAGATTCTAACTTTGAGGTTAGGTATGTCTCCTATCATTGGATGCTATAATTCCTTAACATCGTATTAACTTGTGACCATGATAAAATTGATATATAGAATAATCGGAAATTCAGTGATGGACATGTCGTTAAATATTTCTCATTCTAGATTTATATATATTCTTCCTTTGAGGTTAGGTATGTCTAGTATCATTGGATACTATAATTCCTTAACATCGCATTAATTTGTGACGATGATAAAAATTTATACATAGTGCAGCAGGAAATTCGGTGAGGACCATTATGCTTAATATTCCTGATTCTATCTTTATTTTGATTCTTACTTTGAGATTAGGCATGCCTCGTATCATTGGATGCTATTATTCCTTAACTTCGTATTAATTTCTGACGATGATAAAAATTTATTACTAGAAGAATCAGGAATTGTGTGAGGACCATGTTAAATACTCCTGATTCTAGATTTATTTAGATTCATGCTTTGAGGTTAGCTATATCTCGTTCCATTGGATGCTATAATTCCTTTACATCGTATTAATTTCTGTCTATGAAACAATTTCATATCTAGAATAATCAGAAATTCGGTGTGGAACGTGTTATTAAATATCATTGATTCTCGATTTATTTTGATTCTTACTTTGAGGTTAGGTATGTCTCGTATCATTGGATACTATAATACCTAAACATCGTATTAATTTTTGTCTATGACAAAAATTTATAACCAGAATAATCAGGAATTCTGTGAGGACCACGTTGCTAAATATTCCTGATTCTAGATTTATTTAGATTCATACTTTGAGGTTAGGTATGCCTCGTATCATTGGATACTATAATTCCTTAACTTCGTATTAGTTTGTGATGATGATAAATATTTATATATAGAATAATCGGAAATTCTGTAATGGACATGTTATTAAATATTTCTTATTCTAGATTTATTTAGATACTTACTTTGAGGATAGGTATATCTCGTATCGTTTGATACTATAATTGCTCAACATCATATTAACTTTTCTCTATGACAAAAAATTATAACTAGAATGATCAGAAATTCTTTGAGGACCATGTTGCTAAATATTCCTGATTTTAGATTTTTTTAGATTGTTTCTTCGAGGTTAGGTATATCTCGTGTCATTGGATACTATAATTCCTTTACTTCGTATTAATTTCTGTCTATGAAACAAATTCATATCTAGAATAATCAGGAATTCGTTGAGGAACGTGTTATTAAATATGCATGATTCTCGATTTATTTTGATTCTTACTTTGAGGTTATGTATGTCTCGTATCATTGGATACTATAATTCCTTAACTTTGTACTAATTTCTTTCTGTGGCAAAAAGTTATTACTAGATTAGACGGAAATTCAATGAGGACCATGTTGTTAAATATTCCTGATTCTAGATTTATTTAGAATCATACATTGAGGTTAAGTATGTCTCGTATCATTGGATACTATAATACCTTAACATCGTATTAATTTCTGTTTATGACAAAAATTTATGACCAGAATAATCGGAAATTCTGTGTAGAACATGTTGCTAAATATTTCTCATTCAAGTTTCATTTAGATTCTTACTTTGAGGTTAAGAAGGCCTCGTATCATTGGATGCTATTATTCCATAACGTCACATTAATTACTGACGATGATAAAAATTATATCCTGAATAATCGTAAATTCTGTGATGGACATTTTATCAAATAATTCGTATTCTAGGTTTATTTAGATTCTTACTTCGAGGTTAGGTATGTCTCGTATCATTGGATGCTATTATTCTTTAGCTTCGAATTAAGTTGTGACGATTATAAAAATGTATATATAGAATAAACGGAAATTCTGTGATGGACATGTTGTTAAATATTTCTCATTCTAGATCTATTTAGATTCTTTCTTTGAGGTTAGCTATATCTCGTATCATTGGATACTATCATTCCTTAACGTCATATTAATTTCTGCATATGACAAAAGATCATAACTAGAATAATCAGGAATTCTGTGAGGACCATGTTGCTAAATATTCCTGATTCTAGATATATTTAGATTCTTACGTTGAGGTTAGGTATGCCTCGTATCATTGGATACCATAATTACTTAGCATCGTATTAATTTCAGTCTACGACTAAAAGTAATAACTAGAATAATCGAAATTCTGTGTAGAACCTGTTGCTAAATATTTCCTGATTCTAGATTTACTTAGATTCATACATTGTGGTTAGGTATGTCCCCTATCATTGGATTCTATTATTCCTTAACTTCGAATTAAGTTGTGACGATTATAAAAATGTATATATATTATAGAATAATCGGAAATACTGTGATGGACATGTTGTTAAATATTTCTCATTCTTGATTTATTTAGATTCATTCTTTGAGGTTACGTATGTCTCGTATCATTGGATACTATAATTCCTTAACATCATATTGACTTCTGCCTATGACAAAAGATTATAACTAGAATAATCAGAAACCCAGTGATGGACATGTTGTTAAATATTTCTGATTCTAGATTTGTTTAGATTCTTACTTTGAGGTTAGGTATGCCTCGTATCACTGGATGCTATTATTCCTTAGTTTTGCATTAATTTCGGACGATGATAAAAATTTATATCTAGAATAATCTTAAATTGTGTGATGAACATGTTTTTAAATGTTTCTAATTCTAGATTTATTTGGATTCTTACTTTGAGGTTAGGTATGCCTCGTATCATTGGATACTATAATTCCTTAACTTCGCATTAATTTCAGACTATGATAAAAATTTATATCTAGAATAATCGTAAATTGTGTGATGATCATGTTATTAAATATTTCTCATTATAGATTTATTTGGATTCTTACTTTGGGGTTAGGTATGCCTCGTATCATTGGATACTATTATTCCTTAACTTCGTTTTAATTTCTGTGTATGGCAAAAATTTGTAACCAGAACGATCAGAAATTCTGTGAAGGACATGTTATTAAATATTTCTGATTCTAGATTTATTTAGATTCCTGCTTGGAGGTTAGGTATGTCTCCTGTCATTGGATACTATAATACCCTAACTTCGTATTAATTTGGGTCAATGACAAAAATTTACAACCAGAATGATCAGAAACTCTGTGATGGACATGTTGTTAAATATTTCCAATTCTAGATTTATTCAGATTCCTACTTTGAGGCTAGCTATATCTGGTGTCATTGGATACTATAATTCCTTTACTTCGTATTAATTACTGACGATGATAAAAATTTATATCTCGAATAATCGGTAATTGCGAGATAAACATGTTTTTTAATATTTCTGATTCCAGATTTATTTAGATTCATACTTTTAGATTAGCTATATCTCGTATCAGTGGATACTCTAATTCTTTAACTTCGTATTAATTTCTGTCTATGAAACAAATTTATATCTAGAATAATCCGAAATTCTGTGTGGAACATGTTGTTAAATATTCCTGATTCTATATATATTTAGATTCATACTCTGAGGTTAAAAATATCTCGTATCATTGGATACTATAATTCCTTAACTTCGCATTAATTTCAGACGATGATAAAAATTTATATCTAGAATAATCGTAAATTGTGTGATGATCATGTTTTTAAATATTTCTCATTATAGATTTATTTGGATTCTTACTTTGGGGGGTTAGGTATGCCTCGTATCATTGGATACTATTATTCCTTAACTTCGTTTTAATTTCTGTCTATGACAAAAATTTGTAACCAGAATGATCCGAAATTCTGCGAAGTACATGTTATTAAATATTTCTGATTCTAGATTTATTTAGATTTCTGCTTTTATGTTAGGTATGTCTCCTATTAATGGATACAATAATTCCCTAACTTCGTAATTATTTCTGTCTATGACAAAAATTAATAACCAGAATAATCAGAAATCCTGTGAAGAACAGGTTGGTAAATATTCCTGATTCTAGATTTATTTAGATTCATACTATGAGTTGAAGTATGCCTCGTATCATTGGATGCTATAATTCCTTAACTTCGTATTAATATGTGACGATTATAAATATTTATATATAGAATAATCGGAAGATCTGTGATGGACTTGTTGTTGAATATTTCTCATTCTAGATTTATTCTGATTCCTACTTTGAGGTTAGCTAAATCTCATATCATTGGATACTGGAATTCCTTAACTTCGTATTAACTTCTGACGATGATATAAATTTTATATATGGAATAATCGAAAATTCAGTGATGGACATGCTATTAAATATTTCTCATTCTAGGTTTATTTATATTCTTTCTTTGCGGTCAGGTATGCCTCCTATCATTGATGCTATTATTCCTAAGCTTCATATTAATTTGAGACGATGATATAAATTTATATATCGAATAATCGTAAATTGTGTGATGAACGTGTTTTTAAATATTTCTGATTCTAGATTTATTTAGATTCTTACTTTTAGGTTAGGTATGTCTGGTATCATTGGATACTATAATCCCTTAACTTCGTATTAATTTCTGTCTATGAAACAAATTCATATCTAGAATAATCAGGAATTCGTTGTGGAACGTGTTATTAAATATGCATGATTCTCGATTTATTTTGATTCTTACTTTGAGGTTATGTATGTCTCGAATCATTGGATACTAAAATTCCTTAACTTCGTACTAATTTCTTTCTGTGACAAAAAGTGATTACTAGATTAGACGGAAATTCAATGAGGACCATGTTGTTAAATATTCCTGATTCTAGATTATTTAGAATCTTACATTGAGGTTAAGTATGTCTCGTATCATTGGATACTATAATACCTTAACATCGTATTAATTTCTGTTTATGACAAAAATTTATGACCAGAATAATCGGAAATTCTGTGTAGAACATGTTGCTAAATATTTCTCATTCAAGTTTCATTTAGATTCTTACTTTGAGGTTAAGAAGGCCTCGTATCATTGGATGCTATTATTCCATAACGTCACATTAATTACTGACGATGATAAAAATTTATATCCTGAATAATCGTAAATTCTGTGATGGACATTTTATCAAATATTTCGTATTCTAGGTTTATTTAGATTCTTACTTCGAGGTTAGGTATGTCTCGTATCATTGGATGCTATTATTCTTTAGCTTCGAATTAAGTTGTGACGATTATAAAAATGTATATATAGAATAAACGGAAATTCTGTGATGGACATGTTGTTAAATATTTCTCATTCTAGATTTATTTAGATTCTTTCTTCGAGGTTAGGTATATCTCGTATCATTGGATACTATCATTCCTTAACGTCATATTAATTTCTGCATATGACAAAAGATCATAACTAGAATAATCAGGAATTCTGTGAGGACCATGTTGCTAAATATTCCTGATTCTAGATATATTTAGATTCTTACGTTGAGGTTAGGTATGCCTCGTATCATTGGATACCATAATTACTTAGCATCGTAATAATTTCAGTCTACGACTAAAAGTAATAACTAGAATAATCGGAAATTCTGTGTAGAACCTGTTGCTAAATATTCCTGATTCTAGATTTACTTAGATTCATACATTGTGGTTAGGTATGTCCCCTATCATTGGATTCTATTATTCCTTAACTTCGAATTAAGTTGTGACGATTATAAAAATGTATATATATAGAATAATCGGAAATACTGTGATGGACATGTTGTTAAATATTTCTCATTCTAGATTTATTTAGATTCATTCTATAAGGTTACGTATGTCTCGTATCATTGGATACTATAATTCCTTAACATCATATTAACTTCTGCCTATGACAAAAGATTATAACTAGAATAATCAGGAATTCTGTGAGGACCATGTTGCTAAATATACCTGATTCTAGATATATTTAGATTCTTACTTTGAGGTTAGGTATGCCTCGTATCATTGGATACCATAATTCCTCAACTTCGTACTAATTTGTGACGATGATAAATATTTATATGTAGAATAATCGGAAATTCTGTGTAGAACATGTTGCTAAATATTTTTAATTCAAGTTTCATTTAGATTCTTACTTTGAGGTTAAGAAGGCCTCGAACCATTGGATGCTATTATTCCATAACGTCACATTAATTACTGACGATGATAAAAATTTATATCTTGAATAATCGTAAATTCTGAGATGGACATTTTATTAAATATTTCGCATTCTAGGTTTATTTAGATTCTTTCTTCGAGGTTAGGTATGTCTTGTATCATTGGATGCTATTATTCTTTAACATCGTATTAGTTTCTGATGATGAAAAAAATTTATGACTAGAATAATCGGAAATTCTGTGAAGAACATGTTGTTAAATATTTCTGATTCCAGGTTTATTTAGATTCATACTATGAGGTTAGGTATGTCTCGTATCATTGGACACTTTAATCCCTAAACTTCGTATTAATTTCTGTCTATGACAAAAATATACAACTGGAATAAACTGAAATTCTGTGAAGAACATGTTGTTAAATATTCCTGATTATAGGTTTATTCAGATTCATACTTTGAGGTTAGGTATGTCTCGTATCATTTTATACTGTAATTACTTATCTTCGTATTAATTTGAGACGATGATAAATATTTATATATAGTATAATCGGAAATTCTGTGATGGACATGTTATTAAATATTTCTCATTCTAGATTTATTTATATTCCTTAATTGAGGTTACGTATGTCTCGTATCATTGGAAATTATAATTCCTGAACTTCGTATTATTTTCAGTCTATGACAAAAATTTATAACTAGAATAATCAGGAATTCTGTGAGGACCATGTTGCTAAAAATTCCTGATTCTAGATTTATTTAGATTCATACTTTGAGGTTAGGTACGGCTCGTATCATTGGATACTATAATCCCTTAACTTCGTATTAATTTCTGTCCATGTAACAAATTTATATCTAGAATAATCAGAAATTCTGTGAAGGACATGTTGTTAAATATTCCTGATTCTAAATTTATTTATATTCCTTAATTGAGGTTACGTATGTCTCGTATCATTGGAAATTATAATTCCTGAACTTCGTATTAATTTCAGTCTATCTCAAAAATTTATAACTAGAATAATCAGGAATTCTGTGAGGACCTTGTTGCTAAATAGCCCTGATTCTAGATTTATTTAGATTCAAACTTTGAGGTTAGGTATGTCTCGTATCAGTGGATGCTGGTATTACTTAACTTCCTATTCATTTCTGTGTATGACAAAAATATATAAGTAGAATAATCAGAAATTCAGTGAAGAACATTTTGTTAAATATTTCTGATTCTGGTTTTACCTAGATTTTTACTTTGTGGTTAGGTATGTATCGTATCATTGGATACTACAATTCCTTAACGTCGTATTTATTTCTGTCTATGACCTAAATGTGTAACTACAATAATCAGAAATTCTGTGAAGAACATGATGTTAAATATTCCTGATTCTAGATTTATTTATATTCCTTCATTTAGGTTACGTATGTCTCATATTATTGGATACTATAATTGACTAACTTCGTATTAATTTCTGCCTGTGACAAAAATTTATAACCAGAATAATCAGAAATTCTGTGAAGAACATGTTGGTAAATATTCCTGATTCTAGATTTATTTAGATTCATACTTTAAGGTTAAGTATGCCTCGTACCACTGGATGCTATTATTCCTTAATTTCGCATTAATTTCTGACCATGATAAAAATTTATATCTGGAATGATCGGAAATTCTGCGAAGAACATGTTGTTAAATACATCTGATTGTAGTAATATATATATTCCTACTTTGAGGATAGGTATGCCTCGTATCATTGGATGCAATTATTCCTTAACTTCGTATTGATTTCTGACGATGTAAAAATTTATATCTAGAATAATCGGAAATTCCGTGAAAAACATGTTTCGAAATATTTCTGATTCTAGTTTTATTTAGATTCTGACTTTTAGGTTTGGTATTCCTCGTATCGATGGATGCTATTAGGCCTTAACTTCGTATTAATTTCTGACGATGATAAAAATTTATATCCAGAATGATCGGAAATTCTGTGAAGAACATGTTCTTAAATATTTCTGATTCTAGTTTTATTTAGATCAATACTTTGGGGTTAGGTATTTCTCGCATTATTGGATGCTATAATTTCATATCTTCGTATTAATTGTGTGGATAATAAAAATTTTCATCTGGAATAATCGGTAATTGCGAGATAAACATGTTTTTTAATATTTCTGATTCTAGATTTACTTAGATTCTTACTTCGAGGTTAGGTATGCCGCGTATCATTGGATGCTATTAATCCCTAACTTCGCATTAATTTCTGAAGATGATAGAAATTTATATCTAGAATAATCGGAAATTCTGCGAAGAACATGTTGTTAAATATTTCCGATTGTAGTTATATTTAGATTCATACTTTGAGGTTAGGTATGCTTCGTATCATTGGATGCAATTATTCCTTAACTTCGTATTAATTTCTGACGATGATAAAAATTTACAACCAGAATGATCAGAAACCCTGTGATGGACATGTTAAATGTTTCTGATTCTATTTTTATTTAGATTCTTGATTTGTGGTCAAGTATGACTGGTACCATTGGGAGCTATAATTCCTTAACTTCGTATTAATTTCTAACGATGTAAAAATTTATATATAGAATAATCGGAAATTCCGTGAAAAACATGTTTCTAAACATTTGTGATTCGAGATTTATTTATATTCTTGCTTTGAGATTGTGTACTTCTAGTATCATTGGATGCTATAACTACTTATCTCCGTATTAGTTTGTGAAGATAAAAAAAATTTATTACTAGCAGAATCGGTAATTCTGTGGTGAACATGTTGTTAAATATTTCTGATTCTACATTTATTTGGACTCTTACTTTGAGGTTATGTATGTTTCGTATCATTGGATATTATAATTCTTTAAATTCGTATTAGTTCCGGTCTATAACAAAAACTTTTATCTCGAATAATTGGTAATTGCGAGATAAACATGTCTTTTAATATTTCTGATTCTGTATTTATTTAGATTCAGACTTTGAGGTTACGAATGCCTCGTATCTTTGGAAGCTATAGTTCCCTAACATCGTATTAATTTGTGAAGATGATAATAATGTATATAACGAATAACCGAAAATTCTGTGATGGACCTGTTATTAAATATTTCTCATTCTAGATTTATTCAGATTCCTACATTGAGGCTAGCTATATCTCGTATCATGGGATACTATAATTCCATAACTACGTATTAATTTCTGACGATGATAAAAATATATATCTAGAATAATCGGTAATTGTGTGAGGGACATGTTGTTAAATATTTCTGATTCTGTTTTAATTTAGATTCTTACTCTGAGGTTAGGTATGCCTCCTATTATTGGATGCTATAATTCCTTAATTTCGTATTAATTTGTGACGATGATAAATGATTATATATAGAATAATCGGAAATTCTGTGATGGGCATGTTATTAAATATTCCTGATACTAGATTTACAAAGATTCATACTTTGAGGTTAACTATGTCTCGTATCATTGAATACTATAATTCCTTAACTTCGTACTAATTTCTGACGATGATAAAAATATATACCTAGAATAATCTGTAATTGGGTGATGAACATGTTGTTAAATATTTCTGATTCTGTTTTTATTTAGATTCTTACTCTGAGGTTAGGTACGCCTCGTATCATTGGATGCTATAATTCCTTAATTTCGTATTAATTTCTGTCTATGACAAAGATTTATAGCCAGAATGATCAGCAATTCTGTGAAGGACATGTTATTAAATATTTCTGATTCTAGATTTATTTAGATTCCTACTTTGAGGTTAGGTATGACTGGTATCATTGGATGCTGTATTTCCTTAACATTGTATTAATTTGTGACGATGATAAATGTTTATATATAGAATAATCGGAAATTCTATGATGGACATGTTATTAATTATTTCTCATTCTAGATTTACTTAGATTCCTACTTTCAGGATAGGTATATCTGGAATCATTGGATACTATAATTCCTTAACTTCGTATTAATTTCTGTCTTTGAAAAAAATTTATAACTAGAATATGCAGAAATTCGGTGAATAACATGTTGTTATATATCCATGATTCTTGATTTATTTAGATCCTTGCTTTGTGGTTAGAAATACCTCGTATCACTGGATACTAAAGTTCCCTTACTTCGTACTAATTTTTGTCTGTGACGAAAAGGCACAACTAGATTAATCAGAAATTCTGTGAAGAACATGTTGTTAAATATTCCTGATTCCAGATTTATTTAGATTCCTACTTTGTGGTTAAGTATTCCACCTATCATTCGATGTTATAATTCCTTAACATCGTATTAATTTCTGTCAATGAGAAAAATTTATATCTTGAATAAGAGGACATTCTGTGAAGAACATGTTGTTAAAAATTTCCGATTCTAGATTTATTTATATTCATAGTTTGAGGTTAGGTATGTCTCGTGTCATTGGATGCTATAATTTCTCATCTTCGTATTAATTTGTGACGATAATAAAGATTTCTTACCAGAATAAACGGAAATTCTCTGAAGGACATGTTGTTAAATACTTCCGATTCTAATTTTATTTAGATTCTTACTTTGAGATTAGGTATGCCTCGTATCATTGGATGCTGTAATTCCTTAACTTCGTATTAATTTGTGACGATGATAAAAATTTATATATAGAATAACCGGTAATTCGGAGAAGAACATGTTGTTAAATATTGCAGATTCTAGTTTTATTTAGATTCTTAATATGAGGTTAGGTATGCCTCGTATCATTGGATGCTATAACTCCTCAACTTCGAATTAATTTCCGACGATGATAAAAATTTATATCTAGATCAATCGGAAATTCTGTGATGAACATGATGTTATATATTCGTGATTCTAGATTTATTTAGATTCTTACATTGAGGTTAGGTATGTCTCGTATCATTGGATACTGTAATTCCTTAGCTTCGTATAAATTTCTGTCTATGACAAAAATTTATAACCAGAATGATCGGAAATTCTGTGAAGCACATGTTATTAAATATTTCTGATTCTAGATTGATTTAGATTCATACTTTGAGGTTACGTATGTCTCGTATCATTGGATACTATAATTACTTAACTTCGCATTAATTTCTGACCATGATAAAAATTTATATCTGGATTGATCGGACATTCAGCGAAGAACATGTTGTTAAATACTTCTGATTCTAGATTTATTTATATTCTTGCTTTGAGGTTAGGTAAATCTCGTATCATTGGGTGCAGTTATTCCTTAACTTCGTATTAATTTCTGACGATGTAAAAATTTATATCTAGAATAATCGGAAATTCCGTGATGAACATGTCGTTAAATATTTCTGATTCTAGTTTTATTTAGATTCTTACTTTGATGTTAGGTATTTCTCGTATCATTGGACGCTATAATTTCATATCTTCGTATTAATTTCTGACGATGTAAAAATTTATATCTAGAATAATCGGAAATTCCGTGAAGAACATGTCGTTAAATATTTCTGACTCTAGTTTTATTTAGATTCATAATTTGAGGTTAGGTATGTCTCGTACCATTGGATGTTATAATTCCTTAACTTCGTATCAATTTCTGACGATGATAAAAATTTACAACTGGAATAATAGGAAATGTTGCGATGAACATGTTATTAAATATTTCTGATTCTAGATCTATTTATATTCTTGCATTGAAGTTAGGTATGTCTCGTATCATTGCATGCTATAATGCCATAATTCCGTATTAATTGGGACGATGATAAATATTTATATATAGAATAATCGGATATTCTATGGCGACCATGTTGTTAAATATTTCTGATTCTAGATTTATTTACATTCTTGCTTTGATGTTAGGTGAATCTCGTATCATTGGTTGCTATAATTGCTTAACTTTGTATTAATTTTTGACGATGATAAATATTTATAACAAGAATAATGGTAAATTTCGTGAAGGACATGTTGTTAAATATTCCTGATCCTAGATTTATTTAGATTCATGCCTTCGGCTTAGGTGTGTCTCGTATCATTGCATGCTATAGTTCCTTAACTTCGTATTAATTTCTGACGATGACAAAAATTTATAACAAGAATAATGGGAAAATTTTGTGAAGAACATGTTGTTAAATATTCCTGATCCTAGATTTATTGAGATTCATACGTTGGGCTTAGGTGTGTCTCGTATCATTGGATGCAATAATTCCTTAAATTCGTATTAATTTCTGACGATGACAGCTATTAATAAATAGAATATTCGGAAATTCTTGGAAGAACATGTTACTTAATATTTCTGATTGTAGTAATATTTAGAGTCTTACTTTGAGGTTAGCTATGCCTCGTATCATTGGATGCTTTTAGAACTTCGTACTAATTTCTGTCAGTGACAAAAATTTATATCTTTAGTAATAGGAATTTCTGTGAAGAACATGTAGTTAAAAATTTCCGATTCAAGTTTCATTTAGATTCTTACATTGAGGTTAAGAATGCCTCGTATCATTGGATGCTATAATTCCTTAACTTAGTATTAATTTCTGTCTATGGGAAAAAGTTAAAACTAGAATAATCGGAAATTATATGTAGAACATGTTGTTAAAAATTCCTGATTCTAGGGTTATTTAGATTCTTTCTTCGAGGTTAGGTATGTCTGGTATCATTGGATGCTATAATTCCTTAACTTCGTATTAGTTTGTGCTGATGATAAAAATTTATATCTAGAATAATCGGTAATTCTGCGAAGAACATGTTAAATATTTCAGTGTATGCCTTTATTTAGATTCTTACTTCGAGGTTAGATATATCTCGTACCAGTGGATACTATAATTGCTTAACTTCCTATTAATTTCTGTCTATGAAGCAAATTTATATCTAGAATAATCCGGAATTCTGTGTGGAACATGTTGTTAAATATTACTGATACTAGATTTACTTAGATTCATACTTTGAGGTTAACGATGTCTCGTATCATTGGATAGTATAATTCCTTAACTACGTATTAATTTCTGCCTATGACAAAAAGTTATAACTAGAATAATCGGAAATTCTGTGTAGAACATGCTGTTAAATATTTCTGATTCAAGTTTCATTTAGATTCTTACTTTGAGGTTAAGTATGCCTCGTATCATTGGATATTATAATTCCTTAACATCGTATTAATTTGTGACGATGTTAAATATTTATATATAGAATAATCGGAATTTCTGTGATGGACATGTTATTAAATATTCCTGATACTAGATTTACTTAGATTCATACTTTGAGGGTAACTATGTCTCCTATCATTGGATCCTACAATTCCCTAACTTCGTATTTATTTCTGTCTATGACAAAAAATTATAACTAGAAAATCAGGAATTCTTTGAGGACCATGATGCTAAATATTCCTGATTCTAGATTTATTCAGATTCATACTTTGAGGTTAGGTATGTCTCGTATCATTGTGTACAATAATTCCATAACTTCGTATTAATTTCTGTCTATGACAAAAATTTACTACCAGAATGATCAGAAACTCTGTGATGGACATGTTGTTAAATATTTCCAATTCTAGATTTATTCAGATTCCTACTTTGAGGCTAGCTATATCTGGTGTCATTGGATACTATAATTCCTTTACTTCGTATTAATTACTGACGATGATAAAAATTTATATCTCGAATAATCGGTAATTGCGAGATAAACATGTTTTTTAATATTTCTGATTCCAGATTTATTTAGATTCATACTTTTAGGTTAGCTATATCTCGTATCAGTGGATACTCTAATTCCTTAACTTCGTATTAATTTCCGTCTATGAAACAAATTTATATCTAGAATAATCCGAAATTCTGTGTGGAACATGTTGTTAAATATTCCTGATTCTATATATATTTAGATTCATACTCTGAGGTTAACAATATCTCGTATCATTGGATACTATAATTCCTTAACTTCGCATTAATTTCAGACGATGATAAAAATTTATATGTAGAATAATCGTAAATTGTGTGATGATCATGTTTTTAAATATTTCTCGTTATAGATTTATTTGGATTCTTACTTTGGGGGGTTAGGTATGCCTCGTATCATTGGATACTATTATTCCTTAACTTCGTTTTAATTTATGTCTATGGCAAAAATTTGTAACCAGAATGATCAGAAATTCTGCGAAGTACATGTTATTAAATATTTCTGATTCTAGATTTATTTAGATTCCTGCTTTTATGTTAGGTATGTCTCCTATTAATGGATACAATAATTCCCTAGCTTCGTAATTATTTCTGTCTATGACAAAAATTAATAACCAGAATAATCAGAAATCCTGTGAAGAACAGGTTGGTAAATATTCCTGATTCTAGATTTATTTAGATTCATACTATGAGTTGAAGTATGCCTCGTATCATTGGATGCTATAATTCCTTAACTTCGTATTAATATGTGACGATTATAAATATTTATATATAGAATAATCGGAAGATCTGTGATGGGCTTGTTGTTGAATATTTCTCATTCTAGATTTATTCTGATTCCTACTTTGAGGTTAGCTATATCTCGTATAATTGGATACTGGAATTCCTTAACTTGGTATTAATTTCTGACGATGATATAAATTTATGTATGGAATAATCGAAAATTCAGTGATGGACATGCTATTAAATATTTCTCATTCTAGGTTTATTTATATTCTTGCTTTGCGGTCAGGTATGCCTCCTATCATTGGATGCTATTATTCCTAAGCTTCATATTAATTTGTGACGATGATATAAATTTATATATCGAATAATCGTAAATTGTGTGATGAACGTGTTTTTAAATATTTCTGATTCTAGATTTATTTAGATTCTTACTTTGAGGTTAGGTATGTCTGGTATCATTGGATACTATAATTCCTTAACTTCGTATTAATTTGTGACGATGACCAAAATTTATATCTACAATAGTCTGTAATTGCGAGATGAACATGTTTTTTAATATTTCGGATTCTATATTTATTTAGATTCCTGCTTTGAGGTTAGGTATATCTCCTATCATTGGATACTATAATTCCCTAACTTCGTATTAAATCTCGCTATGACAAAAATTTACAACCAGAATGATCAGAAATTCTGTGAAGGACATGTTGTTAAAAATTCCTGATTCTATGTTTATTTAGGTTCTGGCTTTGAGGTTAGGTATGACTGGTATCATTGGATGCTGTATTTCCTTAACATTGTATTAATTTGTGACGGTGATAAAAGTGTATATATCGAATGATCGGAAATTCTGTGATGGACATGTTGTTAAATATTTCTCATTGTAGATTTATTTAGATTCATACTTTGAGGTTAGGTGTGTCTCGTATCATTGGATACTATAATTCCGTTACTTCGTATTAATTTCCGACTATGACAAAAAGTTATAACTAGAGTAATTGGAAATTCTGTGTAGAATATGTTGTTAAATATTCCTCACTCTATATTTATTTAGATTCTTAATTTGAGGTTAGATATGTCTCGTATCATTGGATACTATTATTCCTTAACTTCGTATTAATTTGTGACGATGATAAAAATTTATATATAGAATAACCGGTAATTCTGTGAAGAACATGTTGTTAAATATTGCAGATTCTAGTTTTATTTAGATTCTGGATATGAGGTTAGGTATGCCTCGTATCATTGGATGCTATAACTCCTCAACTTCGAATTAATTTCCGACGATGATAAAAATTTATATCTAGATCAATCGGAAATTCTGTGATGAACATGATGTTATATATTCGTGATTCTAGATTTATTTAGATTCTTACATTGAGGTTAGGTATGTCTCGTATCATTGGATACTGTAATTCCTTAGCTTCGTATAAATTTCTGTCTATGACAAAAATTTATAACCAGAATGATCGGAAATTCTGTGAAGCACATGTTATTAAATATTTCTGATTCTAGATTGATTTAGATTCATACTTTGAGGTTACGTATGTCTCGTATCATTGGATGCTATAATTCCTTAACTTAGTATTAATTTCTGTCTATGGGAAAAAGATAAAACTAGAATAATCGGAAATTATGTGTAGAACATGTTATTAAAAATTCCTGATTCTAGGTTTATTTATATTCTTACTTTGAGGTTAAGTATGCCTCGTATCATTGGATATTATAATTCCTTAACATAGTATTAATTTGTGACGATGTTAAATATTTATATATAGAATAATCGGAATTTCTGTGATGGACATGTTATTAAATATTCCTGATACTAGATTTACTTAGATTCATACTTTGAGGTTAACTATGTCTCCTATCATTGGATCCTACAATTCCCTAACTTCGTATTTATTTCTGTCTATGACAAAAAATTATAACTAGAAAATCAGGAATTCTTTGAGGACCATGCTGCTAAATATTCCTGATTCTAGATTTATTCAGATTCATACTTTGAGGTTAGGTATGTCTCGTATCATTGGGTACAATAATTCCATAACTTCCTATTAATTTCTGTCTATGACAAAAATTTACTACCAGAATGATCGGAAACCCAGTGATGGACATGTTGTTAAATATTTCTGACTCTAGATTTATTTAGATTCTTAATTTGAGCTTAGGTATGCCTCGTATCATTGGATACTATAATTACTTAACTTCGTATTAATTTCTGTCTATGACAAAAAGATATAACTAGAATAATCGGAAATTCGGCGAAGAACATGTTGTTAAATATTTCTGATTCAAGATTTATTTAGATTCACACTTCGAGGTTAGGTATGTCTCGTATCATTGGATACTATAACTCTCTAACTTCGCAATAATTTCTGCCTATGACAAAAATTTATAACCAGAATGATCAGAAATTCTGTGAAGGACATGTTATTAAATATTTCTGATTCTAGATTTATTTAGATTCTTGCTTTTATGTTAGGTATGTCTGCTATTATTGGATACTATAATTCCCTAACTTCGTATTAATTTCTGTCTATGACAAAAATTTAGAACCAGAATGATCTGAAATTCTGTGAAGGACATGTTGTTAAAAACTCCTGATTCTTGGTTTATTTAGCTTCTTGCTTTGAGGTTAGGCATGCCTCGTATCCTTGGATACTATAATTCCTTAACTTCGCATTAATTTCAGACGAAGATAAAAATTTATATCTAGAATAATCGTAAATTGTGTGATGATCATGTTTTTAAATATTTCTCATTATAGATTTATTTGGATTCTTACTTTGGGGTTAGGTATGTCTCGTATCAGTGGATACTATAATTCCTTAACTTCGTATTAATTTCTGTCTGTGACAAAAATTTATAACCAGAACAATCGGAAAATCTGTGATGGACATAATATTAAATATTTCTCATTCTAGATATATTCAGATTCCTACTTTGAGGTTACGTATGCCTCGTATCATTGGATGCTATTATTCCTTAACTTCTTATCAATTACTGACGATGACAAAAATATATTACTAGAATAATCAGAATTTCTGTGAAGAGCATGTTGATAAATATTCCTGGCCAAAATTTTATTTAGATTCTTAATTTGATGTTAGGAATATCTCGTATCATTGGATACTATAATACCGTAACTTCGTATTAATTTCTGTCTATGACAAAAATTTATAACATGACTAATCAGAAATTCTGTGAAGAACATTTTGGTAAATATTTCTAATTCTAGATTTATTTAGATTCTTACTTTGATGTTCGGAATGCCTCGTATCATTGGATACTATAATTCCTTAACTTCGTATTAATTTCTGTCTATGAAAAAAATTTATATATAGAATAATCGTAGATTCTATGATGTACATGTTATTAAATATTTCTCATTACTGATTTATTCAGATTCCTACATTGAGGTTAGCTAAATCTCGTATCGTTGGATGCTATAATTCCTTTACTTCGTATTAATTTCTGTCTGCGAAACAAATTCATATCTAGAATAATCAGAAATTCTGTGTGGAACATGCTGTTAAATATTTCTGATTCTAGATTTTTTGGATTCTTACTTTGAGGTTAAATATGTCTCGTATGATTGGATGCTATTATTCCATAACGTCACATTAATTACTGACTATGATACAAATTTATATCTAGAATAATCGTAAATTGTGTGATGAACATGTTTTTAAATATTTCTGACACTAGATTTATTTAGATTCTTTCTTTGAGGTTCTGTATGTCTCGTTTCATTGGATACTATAATTCCTTTACTCCATATTAATTTCTGCATATGACAAAAGATTATAACTAGAATAATCAGGAATTCCTTGCGGACCATGTTGCTAAATATTCCTGATTTTAGATTTATTTATATTCATACTTCGAGGTTAGGTATGTCTCGTAATATTGGATACTATAATTCCTTAACTTCGTATCAATTTCTGTCTATTACAAAAAATTTTTACTAGAATAACCAGAAATTATGTGAGGGCAATATTGCTAAATATTCCTGATTCTAGATTTATTTAGATTCTTACTTTGAGGTTAGGTATGCCTCGTATCATTGGATGCTATTGTTCCTTAACTTCAAATTAATTTCTAACGATGATAGAAATTTATATCTAGAATAATAGGAAATTCTGCGATGAACATGTTGTTAAATATTTCTGATTCTGGATTAATTTAGATTCCTACTTTGAGGTTAGCTATATCTCGTACCATTGGATACCATAATTCCTTTCCTTCGTACTCATTTCTGTCTGTGACAAAGAGTTATAACTAGAATAATCGGAAATTCGGCGAAGAACATGTTGTTAAATATTTCTGATTCTGGATTAATTTAGATTCCTACTTTGAGGTTAGCTATATCTCTTATCATTGGATACTATAATTCCTTTCCTTCGTACTCATTTCTGTCTGTGACAAAGAGTTATAACTAGAATAATCGAAATTCTGCGAAGAACATGTTGTTAAATATTTCTGATTCTGGATTAATTTAGATTCATTCTTTGAGGTTACGTATGCCTCGTATCATTGAATGCTATTATTCCTTAACTTCTTATCAATTACTGACGATGATAAAAATTTATATCTAGAATAATCGTAAATTGTGTGATGAACATGTCTTTAAATATTTCTGATTCTAGATTTATTTAGATTCTTACTTTGAGGTTAGGTATGCCTCGTATCATAGGATACTATAATTCCTTAACTTCGTGTCAATTACTGTCTATGAAACAAATTGCTAACTAGAATTATCGGAAATTCTATGATGCACATGTTATTAAATATTTCTCATTATTGATGTATTCAGATTCTTACTTTGAGGTTAGGTATGCCTAGTATCATTGGATACTATAATTCCTTAACTTCGTATTAATTTCTGTCTATGACAAAAATTTGTAACTATAATAATCAGAAATTCTGAAGAGAACATGTTGTTAAATATTTCTGATTCTAGTTTTATTTAGATTCTTACGTTGAGGTTAGGTATGTCTCGTATCATTGGATGCTATAATTTCTTAACTTCGTATTAATTTCTGACGGAGATAAAAATTTGTATCTAGAATAATCGGAAATTCTGTGAAGAACATGTTGTTAAATATTTCCGATTCTAATTTTATTTAGATTCTAACTTTCAGCTTAGGTACGTCTCGTATCATTGGATGCTATAATTCCTTTACTTCGTATTAATTTGCGACGATGATAGAAATTTATATATTGAATAACAGGAAATTCGGTGATGAGCATATTGTTAAAGACTCCTGATTCTAGATTTATTTAGATTCTTACTTTGATGTTAGGTATGCCTAGTATCATTGGATACTATAATTTCTTAACATCGTATTAATTTGTGTCGATAATAAAAATTTATATGTAGAGTAATCGGAAATACTGTTGAGAACATGTTGTTAAAGATCCCTGATTCTACATTTACATAGATTCATACTTTGGGGTTAGGTATGCCTCGTTCCATTGGGTGCTATAATTCCTTAACTTCCTATTAATTTCTGATGATAATAAAAATTTATAACTATAATAGTTGGAAATTCTGTGGAGAACATGTTGTTAAATATACGTGATTCTAGATTTATTTGTATTCATACTTTGAGGTTAGGTACGTCTCGTATCGTTGGATGCTATAATTCCTTAACTTCGTAATAATTTCTGACGATGACAAATATTTATAAATATAATAATCAGAAATTCTGTGAAGAACTTGTTGGTAAATATTCCTGATTCTAGTTTTATTTAGATTCATACTTTGAGGTTAGCTATATCTCTTATCATTGGATACTATAATTCCTTTCCTTCCTACTCATTTCTCTCTGTGACAAAAAGTTAAAACTAGAATAATCGGAAATTCTGCGAAGAACATGTTGTTAAATATTTCTGATTCTGGATTAATTTAGATTCATTCTTTGAGGTTACGTATGCCTCGTATCATTGGATGCTATTATTCCTTAACTTCTTATCAATTACTGACGATGATAAAAATTTATATCTAGAATAATCGTAAATTGTGTGATGAACTTGTCTTTAAATATTTCTGATTCTAGATTTATTTAGATTCTTACTTTGAGGTTAGGTATGCCTCGTATCATAGGATACTATAATTCCTTAACTTCGTGTCAATTACTGTCTATGAAACAAATTTATAACTATAATAATTGGAAATTCTGTGAAGAACATGCTGTTAAATATTTCTGTTTCAAGTTTCATTTAGATTCTTACTTTGAGGTTAAGTTTGCATCGTATCATTGGATGTTATAGTTTCTTAACATCGTATTAATTTGTGACGATGATAAATGTTTATATATAGAATAATCGGAAATTCTGTGATGGACATGTTATTAAATATTCCTGATACTAGATTTACTTAGATTCATACTTTGAGGTTAACTATGTCTCGTATCATTGGATACCATAATTCCTTAACTTCGTATTAATTTCTGTCTATGACAAAAATGTATAACAAGTATAACCGGAAATTCTGTGAAGAACATGTTGTTAAATATTCCTGATTCAAGTTTTAATTCGATTCTTACAGTGAGGTTAGGTTGGTCTCGTATCATTGGATACTATAATTCCTTAACTTCGTATTAATTTCTGTTTATGACAAAAATTTATAACCAGAATCATCAGAAATTCTGTGAAGCACATGTTATTAAATATTTCTGACTCTGGATTTATTTAGATCCTTACTTTGAGGTTAGGTATGTCTCGTATCATTGGATGCTATTATTCCTTAACTTCGTATTAATTTGTGACGATGATAAATGTTGATATATACAATAATAGGAAATTCTGTAAAGAACATGTTGTTAAATATTCCTGATTCTGAATTTATTTAGATTCATACTTTGAGGTTAAGAATGCCTCGTATCATTGGACGCTATAATCCCTTAACTTCGTATTAACTTGTGACCATGATAAAAATGTATATATCGAATAATCGGAAATTCTGCGAAGAACATGTTGTTAAATATTTCTGATTCTAGATTTATTTAGATTCATACTTCGAGGTTAGGTATGTCTCGTATCATTGGATACTATAACTCTCTAACTTCGCAATAATTTCTGTCTATGACAAAAATTTATAACCAGAATGATCAGAAATTCTGTGAATGACATGTTATTAAATATTTCTGATTCTAGATTTATTTAGATTCCTGCTTTTATGTTAGGTATGTCTGCTATTATTGGATACTATAATTCCCTAACTTCGTATTAATTTCTGTCTATGACAAAAATTTAGAACCAGAATGACCTGAAATTCTGTGAAGGACATGGTGTTAAAAACTCCTGATTCTTGGTTTATTTAGATTCTTGCTTTGAGGTTAGGTATGTCTGGTATCATTGGATGCTATAATTCCTTAACATCGTATTAATGTGTGACGGTGATAAAAATGTATATATCGAATAATCGGAAATTCTGTGATGGACATGTCGCTAAATTTTTCTAATTCTAGATTTATTTAGATTCTTACTTTGAGGTTAGGTATGCCTCGTATCACTGGATGCCATTATTCCTTAGTTTTGCATTCATTTCGGACGATGATAAAAATTTATATCTCGAAAAATTTTAAATTGTGTGATGAACATGTTTTTAAATGTTTCTAATGCTAGATTTATTTGGATTCTTACTTTGGGGTTAGGTATTCCTCGTATCATTGGCTGCTATTACTGATTATCTTCGTATTAATTTCTGACGATGTAAAAATTTGTAACTAGAATAATCAGAAATTCTGTGTGCAACATGTTGTTAAATATCCGTGATTCCAGGTTTATTTAGATTCATACTTTGAGGATAGGTATGTCTCGAATCATTTGACACTATAATTCCGTAACTTCGTATTAAAATATGACGATGCTAAAAATTTAAATCTATAATAATCGGTAATTCCGTGAAGTACATGTTGTTTAATATTTCTGACTCTAGATATATTTAGATTCTTACTTTGAGGGTAGGTATGCCTCGTATCATTGGATGCTATTATTCTTTATCTTCTTATTAATTTCTGACGATGACAAAAATATATTACTAGAATAATCAGAATTTCTGTGAAGAGCATGTTGATAAATATTCCTGGCCAAAATTTTATTTAGATTCTTAATTTGATGTTAGGAATATCTCGTATCATTGGATACTATAATACCGTAACTTCGTATTAATTTCTGTCTATGACAAAAATTTATAACATGACTAATCAGAAATTCTGTGAAGAACATTTTGGTAAATATTTCTAATTCTAGATTTATTTAGATTCTTACTTTGATGTTCGGAATGCCTCGTATCATTGGATACTATAATTCCTTAACTTCGTATTAATTTCTGTCTATGAAAAAAATTTATATATAGAATAATCGTAGATTCTATGATGTACATGTTATTAAATATTTCTCATTACTGATTTATTCAGATTCCTACATTGAGGTTAGCTAAATCTCGTATCGTTGGATGCTATAATTCCTTTACTTCGTATTAATTTCTGTCTGCGAAACAAATTCATATCTAGAATAATCAGAAATTCTGTGTGGAACATGCTGTTAAATATTTCTGATTCTAGATTTTTTGGATTCTTACTTTGAGGTTAAATATGTCTCGTATGATTGGATGCTATTATTCCATAACGTCACATTAATTACTGACTATGATACAAATTTATATCTAGAATAATCGTAAATTGTGTGATGAACATGTTTTTAAATATTTCTGACACTAGATTTATTTAGATTCTTTCTTTGAGGTTCTGTATGTCTCGTTTCATTGGATACTATAATTCCTTTACTCCATATTAATTTCTGCATATGACAAAAGATTATAACTAGAATAATCAGGAATTCCTTGCGGACCATGTTGCTAAATATTCCTGATTTTAGATTTATTTATATTCATACTTCGAGGTTAGGTATGTCTCGTAATATTGGATACTTTAATTCCTTAACTTCGTATCAATTTCTGTCTATTACAAAAAATTTTTACTAGAATAACCAGAAATTATGTGAGGGCAATATTGCTAAATATTCCTGATTCTAGATTTATTTAGATTCTTACTTTGAGGTTAGGTATGCCTCGTATCATTGGATGCTATTGTTCCTTAACTTCAAATTAATTTCTAACGATGATAGAAATTTATATCTAGAATAATAGGAAATTCTGCGATGAACATGTTGTTAAATATTTCTGATTCTGGATTAATTTAGATTCCTACTTTGAGGTTAGCTATATCTCGTACCATTGGATACCATAATTCCTTTCCTTCGTACTCATTTCTGTCTGTGACAAAGAGTTATAACTAGAATAATCGGAAATTCGGCGAAGAACATGTTGTTAAATATTTCTGATTCTGGATTAATTTAGATTCCTACTTTGAGGTTAGCTATATCTCTTATCATTGGATACTATAATTCCTTTCCTTCGTACTCATTTCTGTCTGTGACAAAGAGTTATAACTAGAATAATCGTAAATTGTGTGATGAACATGTCTTTAAATATTTCTGATTCTAGATTTATTTAGATTCTTACTTTGAGGTTAGGTATGCCTCGTATCATAGGATACTATAATTCCTTAACTTCGTGTCAATTACTGTCTATGAAACAAATTGCTAACTAGAATTATCGGAAATTCTATGATGCACATGTTATTAAATATTTCTCATTATTGATGTATTCAGATTCTTACTTTGAGGTTAGGTATGCCTAGTATCATTGGATACTATAATTCCTTAACTTCGTATTAATTTCTGTCTATGACAAAAATTTATAACTATAATAATCAGAAATTCTTAGGAGAACATGTTGTTAAATATTTCTGATTCTAGTTTTATTTAGATTCTTACGTTGAGGTTAGGTATGTCTCGTATCATTGGATGCTATAATTTCTTAACTTCGTATTAATTTCTGACGGAGATAAAATTTTGTATCTAGAATAATCGGAAATTCTGTGAAGAACATGTTGTTAAATATTTCCGATTCTAATTTTATTTAGATTCTAACTTTCAGCTTAGGTACGTCTCGTATCATTGGATGCTATAATTCCTTTACTTCGTATTAATTTGCGACGATGATAGAAATTTATATATTGAATAACAGGAAATTCGGTGATGAGCATATTGTTAAAGACTCCTGATTCTAGATTTATTTAGATTCTTACTTTGATGTTAGGTATGCCTAGTATCATTGGATACAATAATTTCTTAACATCGTATTAATTTGTGTCGATAATAAAAATTTATATGTAGAGTAATCGGAAATACTGTTGAGAACATGTTGTTAAAGATCCCTGATTCTACATTTACATAGATTCATACTTTGGGGTTAGGTATGCCTCGTTCCATTGGGTGCTATAATTCCTTAACTTCCTATTAATTTCTGACGATGATAAAAATTTATAACTATAATAGTTGGAAATTCTGTGGAGAACATGTTGTTAAATATACGTGATTCTAGATTTATTTGTATTCATACTTTGAGGTTAGGTACGTCTCGTATCGTTGGATGCTATAATTCCTTAACTTCGTAATAATTTCTGACGATGACAAATATTTATAAATATAATAATCAGAAATTCTGTGAAGAACTTGTTGGTAAATATTCCTGATTCTAGTTTTATTTAGATTCATACTTTGAGGTTAGCTATATCTCTTATCATTGGATACTATAATTCCTTTCCTTCCTACTCATTTCTCTCTGTGACAAAAAGTTAAAACTAGAATAATCGGAAATTCTGCGAAGAACATGTTGTTAAATATTTCTGATTCTGGATTAATTTAGATTCATTCTTTGAGGTTACGTATGCCTCGTATCATTGGATGCTATTATTCCTTAACTTCTTATCAATTACTGACGATGATAAAAATTTATATCTAGAATAATCGTAAATTGTGTGATGAACTTGTCTTTAAATATTTCTGATTCTAGATTTATTTAGATTCTTACTTTGAGGTTAGGTATGCCTCGTATCATAGGATACTATAATTCCTTAACTTCGTGTCAATTACTGTCTATGAAACAAATTTATAACTATAATAATTGGAAATTCTGTGAAGAACATGCTGTTAAATATTTCTGTTTCAAGTTTCATTTAGATTCTTACTTTGAGGTTAAGTTTGCATCGTATCATTGGATGTTATAGTTTCTTAACATCGTATTAATTTGTGACGATGATAAATGTTTATATATAGAATAATCGGAAATTCTGTGATGGACATGTTATTAAATATTCCTGATACTAGATTTACTTAGATTCATACTTTGAGGTTAACTATGTCTCGTATCATTGGATACCATAATTCCTTAACTTCGTATTAATTTCTGTCTATGACAAAAATGTATAACAAGTATAACCGGAAATTCTGTGAAGAACATGTTGTTAAATATTCCTGATTCAAGTTTTAATTCGATTCTTACAGTGAGGTTAGGTTGGTCTCGTATCATTGGATACTATAATTCCTTAACTTCGTATTAATTTCTGTTTATGACAAAAATTTATAACCAGAATCATCAGAAATTCTGTGAAGCACATGTTATTAAATACTTCTGATTCTGGATTTATTTAGATCCTTACTTTGAGGTTAGGTATGTCTCGTATCATTGGATGCTATTATTCCTTAACTTCGTATTAATTTGTGACGATGATAAATGTTGATATATACAATAATAGGAAATTCTGTAAAGAACATGTTGTTAAATATTCCTGATTCTGAATTTATTTAGATTCATACTTTGAGGTTAAGAATGCCTCGTATCATTGGACGCTATAATTCCTTAACTTCGTATTAACTTGTGACCATGATAAAAATGTATATATCGAATAATCGGAAATTCTGCGAAGAACATGTTGTTAAATATTTCTGATTCTAGATTTAGTTAGATTCATACTTCGAGGTTAGGTATGTCTCGTATCATTGGATACTATAACTCTCTAACTTCGCAATAATTTCTGTCTATGACAAAAATTTATAACCAGAATGATCAGAAATTCTGTGAATGACATGTTGTTAAATATTCGTGATTCTAGATTTATTTGGATTCTTACTTTGTGTTAGGTATTCCTCGTACATTGGATACTATTATTCCTTAACTTCGCATTAATTTCTGT